>NW_006159654.1:1737312-1760491 GCF_000334495.1 Tupaia belangeri chinensis | reverse complement strand
TTTTTTTTTTTTTGGAGAGAGTTTCACTGTAGGGCGCGTGAGCTCGCCAGACAGACAGAGAGAGACATAGAAACAGAAAGCGAGAAATCACCCCCCCAGGGGGCATGATCACGCCTCAATCCCTTCTCCTCCATTCTCCTCTCGGGATCTTGGGCACGCACGCACACGCGCCCGGCGTGAGTTTTAAGCCACCGGGTCCGGGACACGAACCGCGGTTGACTACATGGGAATCCAGCGACATAGCCATTATGCTAACTGCTGGTTCCCAAAAAAGCCCACTTTCAATAGTATAATGTACCTCCTGTGCATTTTCCTGACATAGTCATCAAAGGAATGCGGATCTCTGTTGACTCAGGTCACATGTCATGTGGAAGTTGTAATTGGTGTAACATACTTACAGGAAAAGAACTATATGAAGATTCTCTCAACCTTAATTGCACATAGGTGTAAATATGTAAATAACACAGTAATATTTTTCAAGTTTGTAAAAGTAAAATTACAATTATTTAAAGTGACAGTGTGCATTTTTTCCTTTTTTTATAATGTTCAATAGACATTGTTGAGCATTTGTTTGTTTTCACACTATGTATCTTCATATGACAGGTTACATTATAAAATCTTCTAAAAAGAATGAGAATATATTTAGTTGGAGAGCCATTTTTAGAAAGACAGTATTCAGTTTCTAAATGTGAGCTAATGAATATTATTAATTCATTATAAATTTTAGAGTAATTGTAATTCCATTAACATCCATATATATCTTTATGTATATGCACATGTATTTATATGTTGATATAATTTTTCTAATAGGGGTTTTAAATACTCAATTTCTGATACCATAAAGATAATTATTAAATGCAATATTATTAAAAGCAGGAAAAAGTTGCATAAATAAAAATGTTTTTGAGAGAGAATTTTGCGATTGGGTGTGCATTCTCACTGGAGAGACAGTGAGAAGCAGAGAGACAGAAAATGAGAAATCATCCCCCAGAGAAATGGCCACACTTAAATCTCTTCTCCTTCATTCTCCTCTCATGATTTTGGGAATGCACACACACACATACACATGCCTGGAATGAGCTTCAAACTGCTGGGTGTGGGACACATACCGTAGTCAATGATGTGTCAGTCCAGCATCTTAACCACTGTGACACTTCCTGGCCCCAAATTTTGATTATTTTAGGTACTTACTTTCAAGTCAAATTTTCAGAAAAAAATATCATTTCATTTCATTTTTTGTAGCTTCTTTCTTTTTTCTCTTGTGACAGAGAGAAAGAGAGAGAGAAAGAGAGAGAGACATCCAACAGGGTCCCCATATCGTGATGCAATCCCAGGCTCAGCCTGCCAGTACCATAGACACACACATGCATGCCCTGGAACATATGAGAAGACCTCATGCTATGAACCCTGGACCTTCCCATGTGGCCCCAGTACCATAGAGTGTTGCTTTACAACTTAACCACTATGGCTGACTTCCTTGCATTATTTAACATTGCTGACTAGAATGCATCATAAATATTAGCTGAGTTCATTAGTCACTGCTATAGTTAGACTACTATTCAAAGCAGATTTGGTAGCATGATTTGGGGAATACAGGAATATTTAGAACAGAGTGTGATTATAAAGTCACACTAAACCTTACCAAAGTAATGGCAGGATTTACTTTATTTTACCAACTTTGAAACCTATACAACCAAACACAATTAAATAAAAAAAAACATACTTAAAATGCAATAATTTATCTTATAATTCAGCCTAAAAAACATTCTAGTGATACCACTGTTCTATTTCATGTTTCTTAGAAATATCAATTAATCCTGTTTTGTCGTAACATTGTGCTAGAGTAGCTTAGCATTACAAAGACAAATTGGAATAATAAAGGTCTATTTTAATATTCCTCCGTGTTTCATCTCAAAAATATTTTTTCTATTTTAAAATATAGTAGTACCCTACTCTACTAAAGTTTAAAGATGTGCTCACATGCGTAAATTGTAGCATACAAAAAATGTGAACCAATTAATTTACTTGCTTGAGTATTCATTTTTCTATCCTGTTGGGAATTAGTATTACAACTAGAATAAAACTAAAATAATTCTTTTTCTCTGACATTCAAAGATAAATTTTATATAACTTGATTTGAGGATTTTAATTCCTCATCAAGTCATTGTTTTAGATCGATTTAGATCACTTTTATTCTTTCTCCCTTTCTGCTTTTCCAATCCCCATCAAGCTACATGCAGACATGTGTACTTGGCATTGCTGGTGTCAGATAAATGACACAATTCAGAATTCAAAAATTTCTTTATCAGTGCCAAATTCTAAGAACTATTTTCATAAAAAGACAACTGGTCAACTTGCTTTAATATTTTCTCACCCTCTTATTTAATGTGTACTTTTTTCTTTCTTTCTTTTTAGATTTATTTTTAAATTTTATTTATTATTTTTATTTATTTATCTTTAATTCATCAGAGAAGGACATAGAAAGAAAGAGAACGAGAAAGAGAAAGTGAGAAAGCAAGCCACCAGCTCTGGGACTGGAACCATAGTTAGCCATGTACAAGTCCAGCGCCTTAGCCACCTATCAGCCCCTCATGTACACTTTTTATTTTCCTCAAGAAAAGTACACTTACATCTGTCTATAGCCTAGTAGTTAAAGGAATCAGACTCCACATGACCAGCCAAGATTCAAATCTTGGCCCTGGTAGCTTAAACATGCTGGGCAAGTGTATATGTATGCTCAGTAAAGAGAAAGTGAGAAAAAATGGAGGAGAAGAGATTGTGGTGTGACTACCTCTTATTGGGAGGTACTTTCTCTTTCTCTTTCTCTTTCTCTTTCTCTTTCTGTCTCTGGTGAATGCATTCATCCTACGGCAATGTTTTTTTTTTTTTTTTGGAGAGATTTTCACTGTAGGGCGCGTGCGCTCGCCAGACAGACAGAGAGAGAATAGAGACAGAAAGCGAGAAATCACCCCCCAGGGGGGATGGTCACGCCGCAATCCCTTCTCCTCCATTCTCCTCTTGGGATCTTGGGCACACACGCACACAAGCCCGGCGTGAGTTTTAAGCCACCGGGTCCGGGACACGAACCGCGGTCGACTATGTGGGAGTCCAGCGACATAGCCATTATGCTAACTGCTGGTTCCCATCCTATGGCAATTTTTAAAAATTCATATTAAAGTGTAAAAAAGTCTGTGAAATGAAATCTTACATCTAGTTATCTATTCACTAATACTTGACTAATTTTAAAAAGTCTGTTTTATGTGGTTAAATCATGGGTTTGTATAGTGATCAAATGCAGATTACTCATCTAATCCATTTGCAGCATGTATGAGCAATGCATTATTTATTCAAACACCTTGAAAATACAGTGTTTTGCCAATATACCTTATTTTTCTCATAGATTAATGTATATTACTGTAGTTTTTACATTTCTAAACATTTTTAATTGTATTATATAGTTTTACTCCTCTCTTCCCTTTCCCTTCTTTCTCTTCCTCCTTAACCCTCCCATACTTCCCCTTCTTACTCATCTTTTTCACAAGTTATAGTATAAAAATTTACATTGAATTATAGCTGGTCAGGGGAATTTTTTCAAGTGATTCTGGTGTAAATATCACATGCACTAACAATAAAACTCTAGAATATATCTCCTATGGTCTCAGTGTTTGTGTCTCCCTTTCCCCCAGTTGATATCCTAAAATATTGATCCCCATGGTGATGGTATTAAGAGTGCTGGTGGGGCTGTGCTAAAAGGGGAACCCTCCTACACTGTTGGTGAGAATGTAAATTGGTCCAGTCACTCTGGAGAACAATTTGGAGATTCCTCAAAGACCTACAAATAGAACTACCATATGATCCAGCAGTCCCCCTTCTTGGTATCTACCCAAAGGACAGAATAATTCTTAATTGTAAAAGTGCTTGCACATCCATGTTTATTGCAGCATATTCACAATTGCTAAGACATGGAACCAACCCAAATGTCCACAAACAGATGAATAGGTTGAAAAAGTGTGGCACATATATTCATATATTCTATGGAATACTACTCAGCCATAAAACAAAAACAAAAACAAAAAACAAGACCCTGGCTTTTGACAGAAAATGGATGAATATGGAAGATTTACTGCTGAGTGAAGCAAGCCAAGTGATGAAGAAGAGACATATTATGTATCCACTTAATATATACCAAGCGTTCGCACTCTATGGTTGAAACTGAATGACTAAAGGTTATAGAAACTAAGTAAATGGTTATGGCTACCAGATACAGTGTGGGGAGAGGGCGGGTGAAGGAGTAGAGTCTAAGGAAGGACATTAAAAAGAAAAATAGAGAGGCAAGGCATTTATGGGACAAATAAATGTATTATCTATTGAAGATAACTTTCTAGAATGGTGAGCTGGACTGTTAAATGTACACATATTGAAATAATCACTTTGTAAGCTAAGTAATGTGATTGAATGTATAAAAGAAATAAAAATAAAAATAAATAAAAATTTTAGAAAAAGATTTGAGGCCTCGGGAAGGTTGATTATATCACGAGAACAGGGTCTTTGTGTCAGGGATTAGCGCCCTTATACAATAGCTTGTCATGAGGCCAGAGGTTAAAGTGCCGGACTCCCACGTGGTCGACCTCAGTGTGAGTCCTGGATCTCGTGGCTTGAAACTCATGCCTAGTGTGTGTCTGTGCATGCCCAAAATCCCAAGAGGAGAATGGAGGAGGAGGAATTGAGTATAGCCTTCCCTTCTGAGAGGTGGTTTCTTACTTTCTGTTTCTCCGGTGAGGGCATATTGCTCTATAGCAAAAATCTCTCTCTAAAAATGAGAGAGAGATAGAGAGAGAGTGCTCATTTGCCCCTTCCACCATATGGAGATAGGACATCTATGAGACAGAAAATGGGACCTAACCAGACACCAAATCTGCTGGTATCTTGATCTTGGACTTCCCACCTTCCAGAACTGTGAGAAATATATACATTTCTGTTATTTCTGGGCCAGTTTATAATATTTTATTATAGCAGCCTGAATGATATAAGGCTATGCCCAAAGAGTCAAAGCACTAAATCTAATAGATGATAATATATATTCCTACTGATTCTATAAAACATACCTTAAATTTTTATTTCCTGATGACTATATACTTTGCAGAAAAATTGTACTGAACTTTGAATCTTTGATTCTATTCCTGTATCTCTATTTGGTTTTTTATTAAAGGAAAGTGAGGGCAGAGTCTTCATTACAGAAAACACATTGTGAGGGTAAAAGGAGGTAAAATTATTTTAATCCATTGTGAAATGTTAAAAAAAAATGGCATAAGCATTTTCCAGGATCAATAAAGCAAATAATCCTCTAAGAGAATTGGCTCTTTTGGACTCTGCTTGCCCTTCTGTAGGACATATTTGTGGATGAATTATACATGTAGATATTATTATGTTAGAGACTCTTATAGTTATGATAAATATGTTAGTTTAGTTTTATTTTATATTTTAATCTTCTAAAACTTAAAGGAGAATTTACAGGCCACTTAGTGCATAGTCATCAGTCCCATAATGCTATTTTACTTTTTGTATTTTTATATGCATCTATATGTACTAATTTTAATATTTTTTACTGATTTGCACAACAGATGTATTCACCTAATACACATAGTTCGTAATTCGCTTTTATTGTTACCTAAAAGTTATTCAGAAAAATCATGATTACCAAATTATAAACATATATAGAAGCGGCTTTGGTTTTGATGGTCTAAGGTAACCAAAATCATCACATCATAAGTGATACATATTTAAGTAATTTACCACACATAATTTGTCTGAAGAACTTTCTCAGCCTCTTTAATAAGCCTTGCCAAATCACAACAAGACAACGAATCGATATTGCAGCTTAAATGGGGTCTACTTCCCACTTTCTTGATGAGGACGTCCACTTTGCTCTTTTCAAAAGGACCTAGAGTTATTATTGGGAGACAGTACAATTTATTTTCCTTGCAAAGCATGCATAATAAGTACAGCATATTACCTTTGCTCAAGGGTATTTGTATATTAAACTTATACCTTTTCCTTTAAGTCCAAATATAGTGATAATCTTATAAACCAAGAAAAATGAACTGTGATATCACAGTATGAGCTTAAACAACTGTTGTGAAACTTCATTGTTCCAATTCATTGTGGAACTGTAACTTACTCAAAATAGATTTGTGACCCCTGTACATTATGAAGGCATATGAAAGATTAATAAATTGGACCGGCCAGAGGTATTGTGGTTAGGGTGACTGGATTTCACATGATTGACTGCACAGTTCAAGTTCTGGACTCGGTGGCTTGAAAATCACGCTGGGAAGGTGTGTGTGTGTATGTGTGTATGTGTGTGTCCAAAATCCTGAAAAAAGAATGGAAGAGAAGGGATTGTGACATGGCCATCTCCCTTGGGGCGGGGGAGGGTGTGCCTTCTGACTCTCTCTAGAGAGAACATGCAGTCTATAACAAAAAGAAAAGAAAAAATAAATGTTTAATAAATTATGTTTGTATTTTTCCCTAACTTTTTTTTGGGGGGGGAGAGGTTTTTGCTATAGGGTATGTGAGTTCTCCAGAAAGACAGAGAGACAGAAAATGACAAATCACCTCCAAGGGGGATGGCCATGCTGTAATCCCTTCTTCTCATTCTCCTCTCAGGATCTTGGGCACGCACACACACGTGCACAGCATGAGCTTGAGCCTCCAGGTCTGGGATTTGCATTACGGTTGACTACATGGAAGTCCAGCAACATAGCCATTACACCAACTGCTGGTTCCCCTAACATTGTTGAGTATCATTTAATGTCTGCCCATCCATCCTTACTGCTTGTCTTCCTTCCTTTCTTCTTTTTTTTTTCTCATAAAACTTTATTTTACAAAGTTAAAACCATACTTAGTTTAGAATAATATCTCCAACTATGGAATGAGAATTCTAAGAACTAATGTACAGTTTAGTTAATTTATGTATAATCATATAAACATCATATAATATTTTGATATACACAGTATTTTACCAGCGAAATTTAGGTATCATTGAGGTATCATTTTTCAGGCAATCCTTCCTTGGGAACTGGCTAAGGAATGTTGTTATAGTAGTTCAATCTGACTTTCTCTTGCTTTGTCACCTAGATTATGCCAATGCTCTTCTGGGTGCCCCATTCTTCTCTTCAGTCTAATTGCACTCACTGGGTTCTTCCCATTGCTTGGACTTGGCTACTATCATCGGTGATGGAAAACCCAGTATCTATGTCAACAATAGGTCAGTGTTCTATATAAGGTCTGATTCTATTCTGTAAAGCTAGATTCTTTTAGTACTTAGCTGTGATTTCTTTTAGTCCTTCATTAATCACAGATTATGAATTAACTTTTTAAAAATTTCTATTTGTGGAGGTCAGCATGTGGAGCAGGGGTTAATAGGTGCTAGAATCTCACAAGGTAGCAGGGCTGGAATTTGAGCTGTGGTCAGCCATGTGGGATGTGGGTCCCTTAACTACTGTGCTACAGGTTGGCTCTGGGTGGCAATTTTAAATTAATCTTCTTTTGTGCTGTTATGTTTTAAGAGACTGAACCTAAGCTGAAGCGAGTCTCATATGTGGTTGCCTTTGTAGTCCTGTGTGACACTGTTAAACATTCGTGTCAAAGACAGAACAAGGTTTTACTATTTCAGGCTTTTAAACACACTGTTCTAGACTACAGTTTCGCTGATGTTACTTCATATAAATGCTTTAACAACTAGCTGTGATATTATTATCCTCATTTAATTCCTAAAGAAAATCTTTCTTTATGTGCGAAGTTTTACCACATTTCTGGTAAAGTTACAAAGTCATGGTATAAAAAATACTGATATAGAGATAAGTAAGACTGTCTCTTTACTAAAAAAACAGTCTTGAGTGCAGCACCTGACCTTCTTATTATATGTTAATTTATTCAGGAAAAGAAAAAAATATTGTTTTTTTTTTCCTCCAGTGTTTCATTAAAAAATTAACACATGCTACCATGTGATAAATATAAAAACCTCATGTTCCTTTAGGGTCATTAAAAATTTTAAAAATGAATTATATTTTAACTAAAAGCCAAAGATAGCAAGATGAATGTCATGCTTCCTTATTTTCAAATGATGTATTTTCTGGATGTCTACAGATATTCTTTTAATACAAAACCTGTTGTGCTCTTGCATATTTTTAGATATCCAACATGTGCACAGAATGGTTTCAAGACCAAGATTACATCTTACTATAATTGGTTACTTTCAACTTTATTGACATTAAATACAGCATCTATTTATTTTATTAGAAACTACTTAGTTAATTATTCAAGGAATCTCATGTTCCAAGCTAAAAATGAACCCCTGAATTCATTCGCCACTTTAAATTCTATGTCTGTATACTAGTCATGAACTTCTAGGGTGCTATTTGGTCTTATCTGGAGGTGGTATATTCTATGGTAGATTTAGCCTGAGTTGTGCTTGTCCTAATTATATATAAAATCTATAGTACATCCAAGGGCCCATGCCAAATTCTTTTCTGTGTCCTCTTTTACCCAGAGTGTGTCTTTGGAGAGATATTAATGTAGTCAATATAATTTTACTCAGTTTAAGTCCATTTTTTTTTTAGAGAGAGAGAATTTTTTACTATAGAGCATATCTGCTTGCCAGAGAGACAGAGGGAGACAGAGAGCTAGAAAGCGAGAAATCACCCCTCAGGAGGTTACCCACACTACAATCCCTTCTCTTCCATTTTCCACTTGGGATTTTGGGTACACATACACATGCACCCAGCGTGAGTTTTAAGTACTGAGTCTGGGACTTGAAGCATGATTGACTACATGGGAGTCCAGCAACATAACCATTATGCCAACTGCTGGTCCCCCTACATACATAACTTCTGTCAGCACATGGGAAGTCATTTATGTGATCTAAGTTATTCATGGTAATTTAGCCTTGATTTTTTGTTTTCATCTTACTTCTGCCAATCTAGAGAAGTCAAGGGGAGTAGAATACTATATTCATCATACACTTTTGCATGATTTGTGCCAGCACTTACCCATTCGTATAGATAACTAAGGCATATCATTCACATATTTTATTAGAAAAGGATAGAGATATGTCCAGAATGTATACTATGTTGTGATATGCATCACTGTAAATATGGACATTTCAAAATGGTTATATTAACTATTTTTAATATTTTTACCTCTGTTATATACATAAATTCACATTCCAAATAAATAAATTCCACATAAAAATAGCATCAATGCAATAAAGCCCATAATAATTACCAGTAATTTTCTTTCTCTTTCTTTCTTTATTTTCTGTTGCCGAAGGGAGCATATACTCATCAGAGATACAAAAGGAGAGATATAGAGAGAAAGCACCCTCTCCTCTGGGGTGGGGGTTTATAGTCACCCCGCAATCCTTTTTTCCTCCATTTTTCCATCACACCAGAATTTTGGGCATGCATACACATGTGTCTGGCATGGTTTTCAAGATGCTGGGATCAAAATTTATACTGTGATTGGCCATGTGGAATCCAGGTCCCTTAACCATTAGACTACTGGGTCAGCCTAATAAATATTTCTTGATTCTACCATGTGCCATATACTATTCTAATCATTTAGTACACATAGATGAACAAAACATACAGATATGACTGTCTTTATAGAGCTTATTCCCCAAGAAAGGAGATGGGGGAGGGGCAAAAGAAGTGTGTAAACACATGATATAGCAGGAAGCAATAAATTCTACAAATAAGTGAAGGGTGATGGCATATTTCAGAAGCAAATTTAATTGTGTGATCAAGTTAGCCTTTGGAGGATGTGAGGATGTTAGTTTTAAGGATATCTGGGAGAAGAGTATTCCAAGTACATTCTGAACATTAGAAATGACCCTGATAGGTCTAAGAATCAGGATAAGACCATTGTACTGTTGAGGCAGGAGAGATGAGAAGATTCATGAGATGAGGTTAGGAGTTAATGGGAGAAGAGGGCAAGTCATAAAGCCACGTGGACCACCTTAAGTACTTTGGTTCTATAAGAAGGGAAAGGCTATAATGAGTTTTTAGTAGAGAAATGATATCATGTGATATATAGATATTTTGTATTTTTTATTTCTTTAGAGTTAGAAAGTGAGAAAGAGAAAGAGGTACCCTGACAGGATCTTTATACTGTAATCCACTGCTAGCCAGCCAAGATCATGAGAACATGCCCGCAAGCCTGGCATGTACGGGGAGGTCCCAGGACACAAACTTGGGACTTCCTCACATGGATCTAGCTTTGTAGTGCTCCATTCCTTTTCACCACTGTCTGGCCCCTGTGTATATTTTAAAGAACTACTTTGTCCTTTTAAAGAACTGGAAAGATGAATGAGTGGGATTTCAGAGACCAGATAAAGTATTATTATAGTCTGCATGATGGCAAAGCAGAAAATCTTAAGGCTCTGTGAGGCAGACTTACAGGAGAGAGTTCCAGGTCCATGTCCAGAGACCTCTCTGAGTATGCCAGGCATGTGTTTGTCCGTGATCCAGAGCTGGTTGTATCTGGGGTGAATTGTGGTGTTAACTCCCTATTGGTGGTGGCTCTTTCTCTCTCTCTTGCACATAAAATAAATAAATAAATAGACTTAAAAATATTATTGCATAATCCAGATCTCTGAATGATGATAGCTCAGACTCAGATTGTCTGATAACTCAGATAATGATGACACTGCAGATAGTGAGAAATGATGTGATCTGGGATTGCAAAAATAGTAATAAATTATCCTGACAGGTTACATGTGGAGTGTATAGAAGAGGAAAGAGGAAGATTAGTTCAAGGTTTTCTACATCGCCAGTGGGAAGATAGACACCCCGTGAATCAAGATAAGAAAGAGTGGACAGAATAGATTTGGGGACAAATATCAGGAATCAGATTTAGATACATTGAGTTAGAATCATCCATTAGATATATAAGTAGAGAAGACAAAGTAGGTCATTGAATATGAGTCTGGATTTTGGGAGAAGTTCTGAGCTAGAGATGCAAGTTTTGGAGCCTCTGTCATCTAGATGCCATTTAAAGTCAGCAGATTAAATAAGATCACAAAGGGTATGAGAATAGATAGAGAACATAAGACTACCCAAGAAAAAAATCTTGAGGTATTTTGACAATCTAAAGTTGGAGGGGACAGAAGGAAGCAGAAAGGAGACCAGAGAGAGGGAAATCAAGAGTGTGACATTTTCATAAACAAATGGAGAAAACCTATTAGTCAAATGCCACAGGCAGGTCATTTAAATTGAAAACTGAGAAATACAAGATTTAACAACATGAGCTCATCAATGTCTTTAGCAATAGTAGATGAAAGTACAATGCGAGTAAAAGTCTTATTTGAATATGCTCAGGAGGGGCAAGGGGAGAAATTGAAGACAGAATAAAAACAACTTTCTTACAAGTTTTGTTTTGCAAAAAGAAATGAAGGAATGAAGACATAGCTGGTGATAAAATAAATCATCACACTATGAGTTTATTGTTGTAGAGAAAAAGGTTATATCAGAAATGCTAAGAAACTCTAAAGTATTTACAGAAAAACGCATAAGGTAGGGGCATGATAAATAGTGAATGACTTTCTTTGGTGCTTAGTGAAAATTGGTGAGTGGACAGCGATGAATAAAATGCATCTGAGGTCATCCAACATTTTGAATTGGATTAAAAACATGCTTTTCACAGTTAAAAAGACTCAAAAATAGTTCTTCATTCTGTTTCCCAGGCCTTTGAAATAACAACAAAGAATGGATTTATAAACATAGCAATTATTTAATCTATCTCTGGGGGCAAAAATTCAGAAACCATGGGTGACAATATAGCTTTCTCTTCTTCCTCAGAGATTAAATGTCAAGAACAAGAATTCGTTCCTTATTATTTCAGCAGAGTTTTGTTACTAAGCCCTTGTGGAGGATTACCTAAAACATCTTCAAGAATTTTTAAAGTAATATTCTTTATAAATACTCACCTAAATTTTTATTGGTTATATGTGCTATGCAATTTTTAAAAGAACATGTTTTAAATTTTTCTCTAAAATATTTATTAAGCTTATGTGTTATATATTTATATCTTAAGTTATATATTTAATTATAAACCATTTTATACATATTCTTTTCTTTTAGAAAGAGATTTTTGCGATAGAGCACATACGCTTGCTGAGACACATAGAGAGAAAGTGAGAAATAACACCCCCCCCCCAGGGGGGATAGCTAAGCTGCAATCCCTTCTCCTCCATTCTCCTCTTGGGATTTTGGACACACACGCATACACTTCCAGTGAGATTCAAGCTACTGGACCTGGGACTCAAACAGCAGTTGGCTATGTGGGAGTCCAGTGCCTTAACCACTATGCAACCTGATGGCCCCTACATATTCTTCTTTCTTACTTTTTATTTCACCTTTCTAATGATTATTTCTCAGCTATTACAAATGTTCTATAGTATTGCTATAAGCAATACAATTTTATTTGTGTGATCAAGAATCCAGCATATTATAGAACACAGAACAATTTCAGACCAATGCTTATAGCTATTAATAACTGAGCATCTATGTGCCAGGAGCTAGTTTACTTTATATTTACTATCTGTTTGATTTCATTGACTTTTCATAATATCTTCTTTGGTAGCAATTATTATTATTTTTATTTTACAAATGAGGAAACAAGTTTTGGGGATAACTAACCATCATGTAAGAGCCATCCTTTGAACTGACTGGTACAGTGATACCCTGCCAACTTAGAAACCAACCAACTTCTTTACACATTGCCTGAACTTGTATATCCTAAGGAGTAATACTGTTCTAATCACAAGCAATTACATAGAGTATTTACCGTATTTTGCAACTGGGTGTGCATTTGGCTGCATTATATACTATTGCTAGATAGTTCTCTTTTCTTGTTATTTATTTTTAAATTTCTTCCAGAGAGAGAGAGAGACAGAGAGGGAGATACAGACAAGCACCCCCAACAAAATCCTCACACCATTTTTCAACCCCAGTTTCAGTCAGCCTGGATTGCTGATAAGTGCGTGTGGGACCCATGAGTAGAGGGAGACCCCAGGATACTATCTTGAGACTTTCCTATGTGGGTCCAAATGTGTTACTGCCGTGTTGTGCTGTTGGATGCATACCAGTTATTTCTTCCCATTTAAAAAATACTTCTGAAACTTTAGCTTATAAAGTTTACTATTCTTTCCTCTTCTAACTGGAGCCATTTTTGTCTGGTAAACATGAAACAAACAGTATCATTCTCATGTTCAGGCTCATTGAAAATGTCACCGGAAAGGATGTACAGCAGTTCAAACTCTTCCAAATTAGCTTTGCCACCGATTGTTTTCTATGTATGTGATTATATTTATACTAAATCACTTAAAAGGCACATTATCCTTTAACTTCTTGCTGCACATACTATCATGAGGTGCTTGGGTAGAACATGCTATGTGTGAAATGGTGACAAATTAAGCCTGGGAATTATTGCTTCCAATTCATTAGTCTGTGGAGGTGCACAAGATGTGGGTACTGCACTGCGAACCATCCTTAGCAGTTTTGATCATGGGAGAAGATGAGTCTTGTCACTGTGACTTAAATGATTTTCATTATTATAACAATCATGCCACTTCTTTTTTGAGAAAAGAAAAAGAAAAGCCTCACTAATGCTCCAAGTCTAAATAGGGGAAATTATATAGAAAAAAGTGCGTGAGTTCCATCCAGTTATCCAATAAAACAAACAGATCAGGGGCAGCAGGTGGGATGGTGAAGATGCCAGACTCCCACATGGCTGACCGTGGTTTGAGTCCTGAACCTGGTGGCTTAAAAATCACTATGGGCTCATGTCCATGCATGCCCCAAATCCCAGGAGAATGGAGGAATTACAGTGTGGCCATCTCCCCTTGGGGTGGGTGATTTCTAATTTTTCCTCTCACTGTTTCTCTCCAGCGAGATCAAACAACCTATGGCAAAATAAAACCAAACAAAAATCACTTTTGAACAAACTGCAGACAAGCAGAGACTTTATAAATACTCATATAAAGGTACAATACTTGAGTTTATGCCTTTATCAAAGGCATAAATTTTACATTCCTCTATTTTCCACACAGAATTATAAACTTCTTGAGAGAAGGACCATCTTTTAATTTTTACAAATATCTGAAATCGAACAGAATCATACTAAAAAAAATGTTTTTAAAGATATTCTTAAACTTTTCTGCAGCTAGTGATGATGCAGATAGTCAGTGTTCACAAGAGCAAGGGCATGCCATGACAAATAAACAAATAAACCCTGACCTAGGAAGTTGATGTCTCAGTTCGAGGCCCACAGTTGAGCTAGCCCAGACACAGATAGCTCTTTTAGCCTCACATTAAGACTTTATGTGTGGGGAGTCAGCTAGACACAAAACTCACTCCATAGCCTTTGTAAGGTGCAATGTAATGACACCTATTAAAATGTATACGGCCACCATTTCTGAAAGCAATTTTAGTTGCACTGTGAACTTTTTGGGTTGACTTCATAAAGCTTTCATTTAAGAGTCACTTCTGCAATTTTTATAGACAGCAGGCTAAGTTTGTCAAGTCTTTTAATTATGGTGAAAAGTCAGCATCCCAAGTGCCTCAAATTATACTAAACATATTGAACACTGCAAAGACTTTAAAAGATAAGTGATGTTTTTAAAATTAAAAAACCCTTCAAATATCTAATAGTCTAACTTAAATAATCTTTTTAACATAGTACTTTATTTGTTCTTTCCATGAGAGAATGAGAGAGACAGGCACCTCACTAGGGTCTTTATACTGTGATCCATGCCCAGTCTCAGCCAGAATGATTGGCACCAGCATGCACTCAGCATACTCAGGGAGCTCATGGAACTTAACCAAGGACCCGCTCATGTGGGACCAGTTGCATTACTGCTGCCCTACCTCCTGGCCCCTAAACTAGTAGTTTTTAATTGAACGGCTCCTGTGTGTCTTACCTATATGACCACACTTTATGCTCAGAACAAACCTGTGAGCAAAGGATTCTTATCTCCAGGTTAGGCAGCCAGGAGAGTCATGGCTAGGACTGGACCCAGTGCTTCCTGTTTAAGGCCTGGTCCTTAATGAAAAGGATATTGAATCAAATGCTAATGTTGGGTAAAGGATTAATGATGCTGAGTAAAATAAAACTGCCAATTACCTCTGAATATCAAAGAAGAATTATGAAGAGGAAGCAGAAATGAAACAGGCTTGGGAAAACATGAGTAATATCTTATTCCAAGTCTCAGATTTTACTGTAGCAGCAATAAGAAGCTTTCTTTTCATAGCCCAAATAAGGAAAAAATAAAAGAAACTGCTAAAACACAAGAAAATAGTTCCAAGTGATGGTTTCTTCCAAAAGATGGGGAAGTCACCTACAGAAAGGCAAAGACAGGACAACCAGGTGGTATAGTGGTTAAGGTGGCTAGATCCCACATGGTTAACTGTGTGGTTCAAGTCCTGGATCGAATAGCTTTATAAGAACACCAGATGTGTATGAGTGAGTGCCCCAACCCCAAGAGGAGAATGAACCAGAGGGGAATGCAGTGTAGATGCAGTGTAGTCATCCCTACTGGGGGATGTTTTCTCACTTTCCCTTTCTTTCTATCTCCATCTCTCTCTAGAGAGCACACACAGCCTATAGAAAAAAAAAAAAAAAAGGCAAAGACACTAAGACACTTGTCAAGGGCCAGATAGACTGGATAGCCAATTTTGTGGAAATCTAAAAATCATGGTGGAACTGTGTGAGTTGTTTGTAAAATGTAATTTCTATCACATAATGGAAATAAACTGATCTTCATCATTCAATAAACATCCCTAAAACTCTAAGTGTACACAAAAATTATATGACATTATTTAAATATTTACATAGGAAGAATGAAAGCACCATGCATAAGAAGATTCCCAGAAATCTTTTGAAATTAACATCCAGATTCTACTCCTTTGAGGTAAGAAAAGGCATAAGAATGCTCCTTCTTATCTCATTCTAGTAATATCCACTTACAGAAGCAAAACAAGTGTCAGGAACTGGGAAATAAATGCCAAATTAACAACGTTGAACAGGATAAGTCTAGAATCACAATCAAAGTGGTCACAATGTCAGAAGGTTGGGGTCAGAAGTAGTATAGGCAAAACATAACCAGTGACATTTGGAAAACTTGGGCAATTATTGAAGTTCTCAATGAGCACTGTATCTATAATCCAAGGAGGCAGTTCAAGTGACAGAGACCAGGAAAGTAGATGAAGATTCTAGAACCCAGAAGAAGAGCATCATCTATCCCAACAAGTATAAAAATTGACTGACATCAAGAAAATCTCTTTCTGTTTTTTTTTTTTTTTAAAGGCTAGAGCTCTAGCAACAAAATGAAATCTTAACTCTCAAATCTCAATTTTTTACATAGTTTCTCATAAGGAATGAGGGCCACGCATAGTTTTCATTGGAGAGTTTAGTGGATCTTTGCCACATTAGGGGAAAAAAAAATTTCATTATGGAAGGATATTAGTTAAAAAAAAACCTAACAGGAGAATCAAGACAGGAATGACCAAGTTTGTAGGAAATATTTCTTAGGTTTCCGATTTTGCTACATACTCCACATATGGTGCCAATTATGATAAAAGATTTACACCATGTTTTCATATTGATTTTCTATCCAGTGCTGTTTATATTCATGAAATTTCAATCAGTGACTGCAAACAATTTATAAGCTTATAAACCATGGACTGAGACCTTTACAGATGTCTATAAAACAGAAGCTTATGAATTTTTAGGAAACAATTATACCTTTTTCACAGAAGTCTTTAATTCCAGTGATATAGAAGAATGAGAGAAAGAAATTAAATGAGAAAGGAGACTTATTTCTAAATTAAATGCTTCATGTCTCAGGTAGCATGAACAGCTCTTCAGACCACATTTAAATTGCTATAATGATCTCTAGTTTCAAAGGTTTATTACCTTAATCAAAATATTCATTAGAGAGAAAAATGTTCACTTGAACTTGAATCTTATGTGTACTTTTTACAACTTTTTACATATTTTAACCCAACATGAATTAAAATTTTCTTCATTTATACCAATAAAAATGAACACTAATAAGAAAATTGTACTGTGCTGGGCATATAGATGTACTTGATTTTATTTATTATTATAAAAAATAGGAAATTTTTTACTTAATTTACAAATATGTATTCTTAGATACATGAAGAATGAAAAATTGAGTATAATTATTTTCATCATGCTAGTTCATCTTTCCTAAAATACACATTTTATTAAAAGAATATTTTATCACACTATTTTTCTCTAGTATTTCATATGACAAAGAGATACACAGAGGATTGGATGTGAACTAGAATTCTTTGAAAAGTTAGACTACATTTGAATCAGTTTTGAAGATTCTTGTCCTTTACAATTCAGAAATTCAATTGTCTTTTCATGGTTATGAACACACTGAAGCTAGAGGTATGAGGAGAATCTATGCTAATTAAGGTAATTTCTTTAGTTATTTCTAATTTTTCATTATCTCAGACTATGCTCTAAATATCTGACTCTTTAAAAATATTTTTTGTTTATTTTATTTTATTTTTATATTTTTTATACATTCAATCACTATACATCATTTGTAAAGTGAATTCTCCCAACATGAATTCACTTTATACAAGTCCAGTTGAGGATACCATACACATTACCATCAATAGACAGTAATCCATTTTTGTTTCCCATAAATATCTTGCCTCTCTATTGTTCTCCTTAATATCTTTTCTCAAACTCTTACCCTTCTCCTAACATCCTCCCATACTGTATCTGGTTATTTGTAAACATCTTCCCCTTGCTTCTATATCTTCCAATCTTTCAGTTTTGACCATATAGTGCAGATAGTCAGTATATATTGTGAAGATATACAATGCCTCTCTTTCATAGTATGGCTTGTTTCACTCATCAGTAAATTTTCCATATTCATCCACTGCCTACCAGAAGCTGTGTTTTTATTGTTTTCTATGGCTGAGTATATGTGCCACATTTTTTCAACCCATTCATCTGTTCAGGGACATTTGGGTTGGTTCCATGTCTTAGAATCATGAATAATGCCACAATAAACATAGATGTGCAAGCATTTTTCTAAGAGTGAGCATTCTCCTGTCCTCCTGGGAGATATTGGGGTAGACAAAAAAATTCGTTTAAAATATTTAAGACAAAAGTATTTTGAGCTTGAGCAGAATCACATTCCCATATATTTCCATATTCCCATACAAACTGTCCTTAAAGTGAGTATGACAAAGACAAAAGTAATTACAGAATATGCTCAGTGTCTAATTCCTTTACCGGAGTAACTTTCAATTAAGTTTGGGCCATTGAGCCAGTCTGGACCATAGCTAGGAGCATTTAATTTAGAAGCCATGAGGCTTCACAAGGTGGTGGAGCAGTCTTAGTATGATGAGGGGGTACAATCCCTTATGGGGTTGCCATGGGCATATAATATAAAAGATAAAAAGATTCCTAGCATGATATGCTACTGGATTCTGAAATATTGGGTTAATTAAGTAATTAGTGCTGAAAATGTCTTAGAAATAAAGCAATACCTTATAGAAATTCCCAGATGACAAACAACATTGCATTATCTTTGCTGTTGGACCATGAGCAATGAACCAATGACATTTAGATTCTGGAAAGTTGGTGAATCCTGTTAATTGATGGCAAAATATGTGGCCCAACTATTCCTGCTATCAGTTTGAAGACACAGGTTGGATATAGAAACTTAGTTCTGGTAATATATAAAGGTTGTTATGGATAATGTTTTCAAGGCATTGCAAGAATTTGACAGTCCCCAGCCTATGTGAACAAGAATTATGACACTAGAAATTTGTGCCCTTGCAAAATTGGAAAAGGATGGTGTTTTCAAAAAGATTTTTTAGGCCCAATAATACCTTTACATTGATTAAAATATCTCAAGGTAAAGATCAGTTTAAGTTTGTGGTACACAATTTTAAAATAGCATCAGCATTCTCCCAACAGATTAATGTGTCTTGAGGTAAAATCAGATGATGTATGACTTCCCATCTAAGTATAAGAGATTCAAGATAGTTTTATTAAGTGTTAGAGTTTTGAAATAACGAATAAACAAAGATTTGAGAACTTCTAGGAAAAGACTTTGAATGTGATTATTGACAAGTTTATGTGTTTGACATCAAATGAATCAGAAGTCTACTGAATTCTGAGCAATTTGTTTAGCAAAGAAACCATGAAGGAGGCCAAACAAGACTGTTACTATCACTAACTTCCCATGGGTCAACTCAGGGCTGAGAACTCCAATACCAATTTCTTATATGATCCAAGAGTACACTGAGGCACCAGCAGTTGGTGTAATGGCTATGTCACTGGACTCCCATGTAGTCAACCACGGTTTGAGTCTTGGACCCGGTGGCTTAAACTCATGCTGGGCGTGTGTGTGTCTAAGATTCCAAGAGGAGAATGAAGCAGAAAGGATTGCAGCGTGGCCAACCCCCCTGGGCAATGACTTCTCACTTTCTGTCTCTCTTTCTGGCGAGTACATGTGCATGATAGCAAAAACCTCTCAAAAAACAGGGAACATTGAACAATATAAATATATAAATTCTCCCAGCATGTGAAGGCTGGGGCCTTGAAGAATAATAGGCAAAGGAGTTCATTCCAGAGAAAAAAAAATTAAGGGTTAAATAAAATTTTTTTACCAGTCTAGAGTAGGGAAACTTCATACTGTCTGGTCAGTAAAATGTCAGTACTTTTGTAGGCTAGCAACCAACATATCTCAATTATTCCACGTTTTAGTTAAGAGCACTGCACTTATGTTTATACTGTCTACTTTCCACCACTGTGTGTGTGTGTGTGTGTGTGTGTGTGTGTGTATGTTTGCATGTGTGTGTGAGAATTTTGATAGGAAAGATGTCTCAATTTTTAGATATCTACACTGTGAGGACCAAGATCTAAAATCAATGAACAAACTACAGTTCACTATATAAAGATCTTAATCTTTGTATTAAACATTGTTAAATAAAAATGACAGGAGGCCATTGTTTTGGACTAAACTCTTGCCCTAGGCTTCAACGGGCTTAGACTAAAAATCAAAATGGAGTAATTTATGTTAAATTCCAGGTCTCAAACCTAAACCTAGCTGTTTATCTGACTTTCTCAGAAATTTGGAACGAGTGACAGCCACATTTCAAACACAGGCCAGTTTCAATCAGTGTGATAATGAAGTTCCTTCTGCTGTTAATCATTATATTTTTAATTCTTTAATCTTTATAAAAGGTAATCTGAAATAATCTGATGTTAACTCATAAGTTATTCTTTTACAATTATGTCCCATTTTGATAGGAAAATAACTTTGAAATGACCACTTTACTTTCTGTTCACTGTTTATGTTTTTAAAGTCTTAGACCATAAAACCAAACCTTGTTTCTCAGCTCATTAGAACACATTCTATTTTTCTATACATTTACCCTGAATTCTTGCTTTGTTATTCATAGACACTCTGTTATGTTTTGGAACATCAGTCCACAGGAAGGATACTCCTTATATTCCATGCCCCCTTTCTGCAGTTATGCCAGGTAAAAACACCTTATTTTGCCTAGAAAGGAAGATGGTTCTCAAGGTAGATGTGCAAAAATTGGCATGAATCTGTCATCTTCATTTATTATTATGATAAGAATTACGCAAATCATGCAATATTTTCTTACATTTAGTAATGATTCAATTTTACACAATTTTTAGATTTTAAAAAGTTATCCCATTTTTCAAATAGTTTCAAATGCTCCCTATATTTGAAAATAAGCCTACAGCTCAATGTTGTGTATGAAATGCAATATAAAACCCAAACTGAATTATCTCTCATCCTATATCAAAAGGAAACCTATGATGAATATTAAGCATCCCTAAATCCTAGTCTTTTATTATATGGAACATATTAAATTTAGAGTTATAAATTATTTTATAATTGTATCAGATATGCCTACACACACACACACACGCATGCACACACATATATACAGATATGCCTACATATATATATATATATACATACACACACACACAGATATGCTTATGTATATATACACATGTGTGTGTGTGTGTATGTGTGTGTTTAATTTAATTGCTAAAGGGCAAGTATACTCACTGGGGACAGAGAGAGAGAAAAGAGGGCAAGTGAGAAAGCACCCCAAATTAAGGATGGACCCACCACAATCACTTCTCTGTTTCTCCTTTCAGTAGCTAGGGTATGCACATACATGCACACGAACATGCCCAGGGTGTTTTTCAGGACTGTGGGTTTGGAACTCCATCCACACAATTGGTCATATGGAATCCAATCACCACCATGCCAACAACTGGCCCTGCTTTCTAGGGTTAAAAAAGGTAATAAATGAAAATGCCATTATTAAATCCATTAGGACTGTCAGTTCAGATGCTTCTACTGTATCAGTGTCACATATGTGGTCAGGTAAGAAAAGACAAACTTAGATGAATTTTGGAAAAAAAATCACAATAAGAAATAATGAACGTTTTGAAATACCCTCTAAAGTGTTACTTTTGGAAGATTCAGAAATTTCTTCTGATTCAATTTCTAAATAAACAGGTTCATAAAGTTCCTTCACAGCTCAGAAAATTTATGTAGATAAAGAGTTTTCTCTGTGCAGGAAATGAAAAATATACCTACTTTCGATATCGGTGTATTTTTTGAAAGAGCAGGAAATAAAAATAAATGAAAAGAGGATCTTAAAAAAGGAACTTTTTTCTAATGTGTTAAAAAAAAAAACAACAGGAATTTAATGCATGTACTTAATTAAGCACTTTGGCAACCTAGAGTACTTTTCCTTTTCAAGTAATCTCTATATATAATCTGTGTAAGAATACAATGCTATTCCTATTTCAAGATAGCAAGAAAAACTAATACAAGGGGGATAAATTATACTCTTTAATGTCAAGGAGAATTACTAGCACATACATTTCTGGTCATCATAAAAGTCTTAATTCCTATCCCTAATCACAGTTCATGCTGCCATGTGGATTTATTCTTGGCTGTAAAACATATCCATCTGTATTTCTTTTCATTTATTTGGAAAATATACAGAGGCATCTTTGTTATCATAGCATATGTTTATGAACAACTGCTTTCAAGTATTACACATTGCTAGTCTTAATTTTATGTTAAGTTAGAACTGCCTCCAGGGAGACGTTATAATATTAGTTGCCAAAGTGTAAATGTAATTTTAAATTCAAGATGTTATAATCAAAAGGACAATTAACCATGTTATAGAGTATCTACTTATGGTGAATACTCTCTTTTCCATTACTTATTTTTTTAATTAAAATAATTTTTAACTGTCAGAGGGAGACTGTGCTCACTAGAAAGAGACAGAGAAAAAGAGAGAGAGAGGGATGGAGAAAGAAAGGAAGAAAACACACCTCCAATGGAGTGTGCCATGCCATAATCCTTTTGTCATTTCTTCATCCCATCAGGATTTGGAGCACACAGGCACATGTGCCCTATATGTTTTTCAAACACAGTCAGCCATATGCGTTCTGGCTCCTTTAACCAGTCATCTAAAGGGTTACTCCATGGTAAATATTCCTTTTCTTTTGGAGAGATTTTTGCCAAAGGGGCATGCACTTGCCAGAAAGACAGAGACAGAGAGACAGAAAGTGAGAAGTCACTCCCCAGGGGAGATGGCCACACCAGAATTCTCTCTCCTCCATTCTCCTCTTGGGATCTTGGGCACGCATGCACACGTGCCTGGCATGAGTTTAAGCCACCGGGTCTGGGACTCGAACTGCAATAGACCACATGAAAATCCAGCAATATAGCCACTACAGAAACTGCTGGTACCGGTAAATATTCTTAATTACCTATACAATATCTTTCTTCTGCTTTTCGTTAAAGCAGTAGAAATTTATTTAGGGTGGCAAAAAACCAAAACCAAAACCACAAAAACAAAAACAAAAACCAGCCTAAGGCAATGAACCCTGTTGAAGCCAATCAGGATTTCCTGTGTTTCAGGTTGCCAGCCTGCCTGTGAATGGTTCTGGCCAACAAGAACTAAGTGGAAGTTGGCTGATACTGGGGGTGGCGGAACTTCTGAAAAAGGGTTTTATCCTGATAGAAGATTTGAAATGACATGACAAGCACTGC
>NW_006159654.1:1713097-1737292 GCF_000334495.1 Tupaia belangeri chinensis | reverse complement strand
AAGGTTGCTCTATTTCTAGAGTTGTAATCATCTTTTTGTGACTTTCAGACAGCCATTGTTAGGGAAAAGGCCCAAAAATCTAGACATTAAAATTGCTCTATTTATCTTCTGATTTGTTATGTAAACAACAATTATGTTAAGACCATCAGGTTGGACTTTTTTCTTACTTGCTATTCAAAACCATTTTAACTGATACCTTTTCTAAATGATGTCCCCAAGAATCCTAAGGATATGCAATAGTTTTGGCAGTTTTACTAGCAGTGAAGAATAATCTGATTAATACTAAAGATTTAAACTGTCAGTGTTCTGTAATGCTATTATTATCATTACTTTTAATAATTGTTAATTATTATCATTTTAACTGACCCTTAATAATTATACATATTTATGGGAAACAGTGTGATTTTCTAGGAATATATGAATATAAAGTTTGAATCAAAGTAATTAGCATATTCCCCATCTTGGAACTTTTATCGTGTTTTTGGAACATTTAAAATCATGTCTGGCTCTTTTGAAGTATTCAGCAAATTACTGTTAACAATAATCACCCTACAGTGCTATATACAACATTCAATTTATTTTTATCATTAAAGTGCAATTTTGCTTTTTTTTCGAGAGAGAGTTTTTTTGCTATAGGGCATGTGCTCTTGCCGTGCAGACAGAGACAGAAAGCAAGAAATCACCCTTTAGAGGTGGTTTCATGCCATAATTCCTTCTCTTCTATTCTCCTCTTGGGATTTTGGGCATGCATGCACACACACCCACCCAGTGCTCGGTCTGGGACTCGAACTATAGTCGACCATGTGGGAGTCCAGTGACATAATCATTACATTATCTGCTGGTCCCCAAAGTGTAGTTTTGCATCTGTTAACCAAAATCTCCCTATTTCCTCTTCTTTCTTACCATTTTCTAGTAGCCACTATTTTATTTATTTCTATGAGACAGGTTTTTTATCTTTTTTTTTTTAAGTTTCTACATATTAGTGAAGACATGAGGACATGAGATTTTTCTCTTTTTGTACCTAGCGTATTTCACTTAACTCATGTCTGCCAGGCTTATCTCTGTTGCCACGCATTACAGAATTTCGTTCTTTTTAATGTTCGAATAGTATACTATTGCATGCACTTGTGATCCTCCAAACGTTCATAGACAATGTATATTATAAAATATACTATTCCTGGATTTAAAAATATTTTATGCACCAAAATAAACTCATATTTCAACCAAATTTTTCTGCAAATTTTTTGAGGTTCCTTCATATTCATAACATACTGTTTTTACCTACTTATCCATTCAAGGACACTTAGGTAGACTCTATATATTGGCTTTTGTGAACAGTGCTTTGATAAACATCAGAATATAGTTCTCTCTATGACATGATGACTTCCTATTTGGGGGTAGATGTCTAGACCCCACCTTCACAATCTCATCCAGTCTTAATCATCTCTCAAAGACTCCACCTCTTCATCCTGTAATCTGATTAAATTCCCACTCTGTCAACACTGTTAGGATGTCTCACTGAATTTCAATACATTGGGGAAGGGCCAGTCACACCATAGTAACCACTGTACTTCACATTTCTGTGATTTATTAGTTGTGCTCCATGTAACATTGGCCTGGCCCCTAAGGGCAATGGCTTGTCTGATTTACTTATACTATTGTACCTTTGCAGAAGGTACATGACATGCTTGTGTGCAGATTTCTGTCATGTCTACTAATGCTGATTCTGGTACACAGCCCTGCTGCTCCTGCCATAGTGCTTTGAGATGAAAGAATCACACTTAGTCTTGTCATGATTAAACAAGAGAACACGTACAAAAGTGTGGTTTATCTCTGAATATTTTGCTTCTTAGGGCACAAAGTTTAATACTGCAGGGTTAGTCAGATTATAGTATTGTCAGGCTCTTAGACACAGTCATGTGTGTCTATGACTTAGTCTAGAAAGCAGTCTTTCTGATCTCTTATTCTATGGCCAAAATAATTATCTGGAGAATGCATTGCCTACAATAATAATAATATTCATTCCCTCAAATAATACTCCCTAGAATTTTCATACATAAAACTCTTATAAAACCCTATGACTAATAGTTGGGTCCCTCACTTCTCTAGTTTCCTTAAAACGTTCTTTCCTCTGCATGGCCTTCCTTGGCCTCGTTATCTAGAATATAGTTCGTGTTCTCTGTTCCTTGTTTTACTTTTTCTTCTTATCAAGTGTATCAGCATTTGATAGGTTTTTCTTCATTTAACTTAATAAATCCAATGTCTCTCTTACAATTGGAACGCCAGGAAAATGGGGATTTTTGTCTGATTTTTCAACACTGTATCCCCAGTGCTTAGAAAGCAACTGGCATAGGGAACCAGCAGTTAGAGTATTACTCTATAGTCCAGCTATGTTGCTGGACTCCCACATAATCGACCGCAGTTTGTGTCCCGGACCCGGTGGCTTAAAACTCATGCCAGGCGCATGTGCGTGCGTGCCCAAGATCCCGAGAGGAGAATGGAGGAGAAGGGATTGCGGCATGACCATCCCCTCTGGGGGGTGATTTCTCGCTTTCTGTCTCTATGTCTCTCTCTGTCTGGTGAGTGCACGCGCCCTATAGCGAAAATAAACCTCTCCAAAAAAAAAAAAAAAAGAAAGCAACTGGCATACAGTAGGCATTCGATAAGTATATGTCAAATGAATAACTGAATGCTGTATATACCCTTCAGGGTTTCTCAGTTTATGTCCCATGCACATCAGTGTGTCCCAGGGAGGTTACTGGTGAAGGAAGATTCTGTGTCCTATCAGTCCTGAGGGCAGCTGGAGCCCACAACTGCAAAAAGCCTTCTCCGTATATTCTAGCGTGCCAAATACTTTTTTCAGTATGGGCTATGAGGTGAAAAAGGTGGTAAAGAACTGTCAATTTTTAGCTTATACCACAGCATCTTCTTCAAAACCTCTGTTCTTCCAAAGACAATTTCACTGACAATATTTTTCAGTTGGGAGAGTTAGTCACAATTATCATTACCCAACGGCTAATAAATGACTCATTGGAGTTGAGTTGGAAAGTCAAAACCAGATTCCAGTTGCCTACTAATGTAGTAATTGCATTACCAGCTTCCTCTGATATTTATAAACTACTCAAACTCTGCATTAATGGTTTATGACATCATCAATACCAATTAATTTATTTTTTTTCTTTAGTAAAGAGTCATGTATCATTTTCAATAACCAGAGCAGACCCTATAGTGCTTATATAAATCTTCTCCAATTTCTCATTGCATTGAAAGTCCTTTGGACCTAATTTAAGTACTTCATCAGCAGATATACATCCGTGTTTGCTGACTAAACATAATCGTACTCCCATATCAAAGATGGAAAATTAAAATGCAGAAGAAAATCAAAGCAGACTTCAAAAGAAAAAGTTTAGCAGGGTACAGTTGATTGAATTAGAAAATATTTTGTGAATTTCCAAAATTGGTGACCTTTCAAACCCCAGGATCTCTTCAAATGTGACTCACTTTGCCTAAAATGAAAAACGACTCTTCCAATTATTTAGTTCCATAATAAATGTGATGCCTGCTGTGCTGTTTTGTAACAATAAAGATAGTTTATTTCCTATAGACTTTGTTCGTATGAGGGATAGGAGGGAAAATCAATGTGTCATAACATCATAAAGCAACCCAGAAATAAAGTGAGAAATAAAAGAGCCAATAAAAATACCCAATACAATTAACTGATGATGCTTGAGCTTCCATACACATCAAAGTAAATTTAAAAATCAGATGTTTTTTGTGTACTTTATTTGGTTGGTTTTTGAGATCTCTTTGTAGGTCCAAACAAGTAAAGCTACATTTCTAATAACTTCTGATTAGAAGGCTATTTTACTTGGTAACTTTGTAGACAAAAACAGATTGCATGATTCATTCAGAATTTTTTTTTGAGAGATTTTTTTCTATAGGGTGCGTTAGGTAAGCAGTCAGTTACTTAGTAAGTTATATTTCTTGTATAATGCCAACATCTCAAACTAAATCTTCCTATAATACAGTTATTGTGTCACTTGCCTTATATAGAGACCAATAATTATTCAAGAAAGAATTTTAGGGAGGCCAGCAGGTGACACAGTGGTTAAGGTGCTGGACTCCCACATGGCCACCATAGTTCAAATCCTGGACACAGCGGGTTGAAACACACTGAGAATGTGTGTGTGTGTGTGTGTGTCCAAAATCCCACAAAAAGAATGGAGGAGAAGGGACTGCAGCATGGCCATTCCCTTTGGGGTGTGATTTCTCACTTTCTCTCACTCCACTCTGTCTCTCTGGTGAGTGTATATGCACTAGAGCAAAACATTCTCCTAAAAAAAAAAAAAAAAAAAAAAAAGAAAGAAAGAAAGAAAAGTATTTTGAGAAGCAATAACCAAGATTATGTACCTGTTTTGTTTTCTAAATATATCTCTATTCAAGTGTTTAACTAAAAATGACATAATAGAGCCGGCCCCATAGTACATCAGATATGCCCTGTACATAGAGAGTTGGGTGCCTGTGCATGCGTGCCCCAAATCCTGGATGGCGAAATGGAAGAGTAAAGGATTGCAGCATGACCATGACCACATCCCATGGTGGAGGGTGGGGATTCTCTTTCTCTCTCTCTAGTGAGCACAATTCCCAGATAATGAAAAACTTACATAATAGATTCTAGAGATTGTTAGTACATAATGTGAATGTACTTAACAGTACTGATCTGTATATATAAAAGTTGGTACAGTGATATACACACACACACACACATACATATGTGTGTATATATATATATTTTTTTCCTAATTGGCTAGAGAGAGAGAGAAAGAATGTGAGAATCACCCCCACAGTGAATGGCCATACCATGATCCTTTATCCTCCATTTCTCTTGATCCCTTTTCCTCAATTTCTTCTTTCTTGATTTAAGGCATTCACACAAACTCTCCTAGTGTTATTTGTCAAGCTGCCAGGTCTGGGACTCAAACCTTACAGTCAGCCACCTGGGATCCAGACTCCTTAACCACCATGCCACTGGCTGGCCTGATAAGTGTTAGGGTATACATATTTAACACAAATATAATTTTATAAAAATATTGCTATTTCAAGTAACAAAAATATTAATAAATTAAGAAAGTTTTTACATATGTTTTGGACATTGTTATGGTCTTTTGTTTGCTTTATGCATAAAGATTTGTTCTTGTTAATATTCTAGAATAATTAGCTTAATATATGAGATTAGAAAATACTGAAAACTTTTATCTTTTCACCTTTGTGGGTTTTGTGGTCTTGAGCAGGATATCAATTCTCCCTATATTGGTTTCTACCTAATTAATAGAGTAGGTATGTGGGTTAATCAATAAGTTCTGTAAAGTGTACCTATTGATAGCACTTAATAGCAACTCAACAAATGTGAGGTTTTTTTCAGTAAAACTATTGATTAGAAAGTCAGACATTCATCTTAAATTAATGGACAAAGGGCAATAATGACTGTAGGTCTAGCTACTGAATACAAAAATAAATAAACATGTAATTGATTTACTTTTATATAAAAAGTTACTAATCATTGAGCTTTTAAATACCAACATCATAAAATATACGCAGAAATATGGAATATATTCTCAAATTTTTTTCTTCTTTATACTTTATAGTAACATTTTTTTACTTTAATTTTCTGACTAGTATTATGTAATCTGACAGGATCTCAACTTTGATGTTTGATGAAGTCAGAGCTATGCCAATTCAGAATTGTTTGTCTTGCAATTATAAGTTCATTAAACTAACTTTAAATATAATTCATATGGGCAGGTCCATTCCTGATGGTTAAGGGAAGATGGATCCCATGTGACCAACCACTGTTTGAGTCCTGACTGGGGGTCTTGAGAAATATGCTGGGCACATGTATCTACATGCCCCAAATACTGACAAGACAGAGAAATGAAGAAGGGATTTCAACATTATCACACTCCATCGGGAGGTGCTTTCTTCTCCCTCTCTGTCTCTTTGTCTCTCTCTCTCTCTCTGGTGAGTGCATATGCTCTCTGACAATTTAAATAAATGAATTAATCCTCAACTCATTAACAATATTAGACAAAGTAGGCATGAATTAATCCTCAACTCATTAACAATATTACATAAAGTAGGCTAAAGCATTAAAAATTGTTATGGACACTAGAGACAAAGTGGAAGGAGAGTGTGGGAGGGGAAGAGTACAGGAACGGAAATTAGGGGGGAAAAATGGAAAGACAAGATACGTGTGGAACACAGACATAATTTGTTATCTGTGAATGAGGATATGTATAGTATTCTCAACTGGACTGAGATGTGTATTATGCTGGGTAAAATCTCTTTACAATCTAAATGATGTATAGTGATTGAATGTATAAATAATAATAATAAAATTCTATAAAACTCAACTATTGTTTATGTAAATAGTATGCATATATCTCTGGAACAAAAAAAGACATTTGATTATTCAGTCTAATAATTATTTTTAGATATTTTAAATCCTATGAGGTATATACTGATAATGGAAACACCATAAATAAAATATATTACTAAACTTCATATAACTGTTGACTGCTGTGGTTTGTAGGGTCATACATAACAATTGTTAATTTGTATATCTCACTTAAGATATAAATTGCCAGTTGGCTAATTTAAACATCCTCTAGTCTTCAACTGAAAGAATATTTTTTGAAAAGTATTTACTGGGAATTATACCAGATAGTCACCTATTTTAATAATACTTATAACACTTGTTAGTTTTAAATACTATTTTCTTTGTAAGTAAAGATACTACAATTTCAAAGATTCCTGCCTTTTTTTTTTTTTTGGAGAGATTTTCACTGTAGGGCGCGTGCACTCACCAGAGAGACAGAGAGAGACATAGAGACAGAAAGCGAGAAATCACCCCCCAGGGGGGATGGTCACGCCACAATCCCTTCTCCTCCATTCTCCTCTCGGGATCTTGGGCACGCACGCACACGCACCCGGCGTGAGTTTTAAGCCACTGGGTCCGGGACACGAACTGCGGTCGACTACGTGGGAGTCCAGCGACATAGCCATTACGCTAACTGCTGGTTCCCAAAGATTCCTGCTTTTTATAAAATATTGTAGGATTAAAAAATACTCAACATATTTTGAAATTCAAAGGGCTTAATAATTCTAGGGCACAGGATATAGTTCAGAGTAACTGATTTCTAATGTGATTCCTCTTCAAAATAATGAACGTAGTATGTTGACACATTGTGATGTTAAATCCCTGAAGAATTTGGTTGGTAAAACTATGCTTTTGGATTAGGAAACCTTTTAATGTGGAATTTTTTTTATTATTTATTTAATTTTATTTATATATTCATTCATTCATTTTCTTTTCTTTTAATTTGACCAGAGTAAGACACAGAGAAAGAGAGAAAGTGAGAAAGCAAGCCATCAGGTCTGGGATGAGAACCGTGGTTGGTTATGTGGGAGTGTCCAGCACCTTAACCACCACACCACCTGCTGGTCCCCTAATGTAGAATCTTAATAAAGTCATAGCCTAATGGAGCTGAACCAATCAAATAGGGTCAGCAGACAATAACTGGACAGTACCAGTCAGCAAGTCACCTTAGCCATGGTATTCTTTGGACTGTTTCATTCATAGTTCCTACTGAAGCACCAATAGAACTATTGTCTTATCTACCAATGCTGTCAGTGATATTTAACAGATTAGTAGTTACTTTAAATAGGTTATGGCTTCAAATTGAGCAATATGGGTCCAATACCATAAAGACAATAAGAAAAAAATGCATAATGATGTGTGTGTGTGTTAAAGGACTTTTATTTTAAAAACATAATTTATTTTAACACATTTTGTATTTATGATCACATATCTATAAGCATATAATAAAATATGTCTACTTCCTACACGCGTAGTTATATACATTTTAAATTTATTATGCTTATATGGTACTCTTGGTTAGGATTTATTCAAATCCCAAATGCAGGTCTTTTTCATTTTCTACAATTCCATACCATGCCATGTGTTTACTCTCTAGAGGGAGAAGTATAAAAATAAAAGATTAAGTGTACTATCATTCTTTTTTTCAATAGCAAATTCAGAAAAGACAAATGATAGCACTCAAATGGATTCAGAATGCACAGTTTTTGCTTTAATGGAATACATTTCCACTGTTCACACATAATAATATTTTATGATAGACTTTCAAGTTCATGGTTCAATAAAAATAACGGATGCCAAAAAACATTCTCAAAGAGCTATTTTACTCGAATCCCTAAACACTGTGACAAAAGAAAAAAAGAGAAAAAAATCTGGCTACAATTTATATATTAGCAGCCAGAGGCTTCCTATATATTTCCCACAGTTTCAACATTCCTTTTAGAAATGTTTAGCAAAATAATATATCGGCAAATTATTGCTCTTGGAATAAAGATTTAGGTTTGTATTCAGCACAGTAATTTTCAAGAAAAAAGTCACTCTTAGGCTACCTACTGTTTGTAAATTATAGGGTAGTAGAGCTACTCTATGAAATTAGCTAAACATTCAATTCCATTTTTTCTTTATTGAAGCTAATTCTGCATATAACGAAATTCAGTATATGTTTTAATGATGGATATGGTTACATTATACTCTTAATAAAGTCAGGTATAATCACTTAGCCCACAAAGTCAATGAACCTTGCGCCTGAATCATCAAATAAAACAAATATTCATTTTATATTTTGTTATGTAAACATAATCCAAAAAGTGAATTCATTATACAATGATTGATTCTTTTCCCCCATATAAAGCTCAGTGTCGTACAAAGAGCTACTCGAATAGATGCTAAACAAATCAAACCAGTAAAACCCTGCTAGATGAAATGACAGTAATGCCCATGAAAGAAATGCTACATTTGCACATAGTAGACATTAATATAAGTTGGTGGCATTGTTGCCATAGAATCTGTCGCATGCCTGAACAATTTTGCATCTTCATGAATTTTTATCACTTAGTTCAGCTTACTTCGTTGCCATAATTTTTGAATAAATGTGGCTTTCTTGGTGGACCACAGCATTAATCACTGTTCTGCTGTCATTCATTTGGTTACCCTGCTTCTACCCTAAATCAGATTATTGATCTTGTAAACTTCATATTGGGTTATATGATAACTGCTCATACAATGAAAATTAAAAGGCTGATTAGAAGTATGAGCGGAGAGAATGACTATGAATAGAATAGGGCCTACAACTGTAGATTTAATTTTTGTGAATTTAAGATGACCTTCAAAGATCTTAAAAACCTAAATTTTGCTGCAGCGGACATATAATAAAAAATTAAAAACTCAAAAGTAAAATGAACCCATGTAAAATGATGTTTTAGGAAAGTTAATGATACATGCCAAATGGTTTGTGTAATTATCTATTGGGAGAACATAGAGGACCAGATAAATTATATATTAATCCATAGTTATAGATGCAAAAATTATTTAATATTTGGTTCTCACTTTATAAACTCTTGATGATATAAGTAATTCTTTTTTAATTTAAAGGATCTCAAAATGGAGAAATAGTCCTTCTTTGATGTAGAATTTGAAAAGTATATATTTGTGGGTCCAGCAGATAGTGCAATGGTTATGTTGCTGGACTCCCACATAGTTCCATGGTTTGGGTCCCAGACCTGGAGGCTTAAAGTTCATGCTGGGTGGATGGGTGTGCATGCCCAAAATCCTGAGACGAGAATGGAGGAGAAAGGATTGCAGCAGGGCCATCCCCTGTGGAGGCAATTTCTTGCTTTCTGTCTCTCTTTCTCTGGCAAGTACACACATCCTAAAGAAAGAAAAAAAAAAATCTAAAAAAAAAAAAAGTTGATATTTGCTATTGCAATAATTTACTTTCCAAAATCAGTTAGGGTCACAATTCATGACAAATGTACTTAGTAAATCAAGAGTGGTGGACTGACCAGCAGAAAATAAATATTCCCTGTTCTTATTTGCCATTAACTTTTTTAAGAACTTGTGCAACTAACTTTTCTTTTTGTCTAGTTTCCTTCATTTATGAAACATTCTAATTCTCTAATGTTTGTGCTATAAATTTAAAAATAAGAAAAAGAATATTTTGCAATTAGTACATTAACAATAGCAGAATAGTTATCTGATATTTCATTCTTTTTTCTTTGACAACATTATTTTTCTGTGTGGCTAATAAATTGATGTCTTTAGTACTCAGGATGAAAAGTCAAATGAGTATGATTTAAGCTTATACACACTATCATTTTTATATATGTTTTATCTTAAAGTTCTAGTTAGCATACATATGCAGTTTTTCTTTGTATAATTTCTCTACTAATATATATATAGTTTTTAGTTATCAATAATATGTATTCTTGCTAAGGTACACATGATACATAATATGCTTACCAATTAGTCTACACATAAGCTTATCATGCCTACATATTTGTGATTGCCTTTATTAGGAAAGAGAATCAGGGACCAGCAGTTAGCGTAACGGCTATGTCATTGGACTCCCATGTAGTCGACTGTAGTTCGAGTCCCAGACCTGGTGGCTTAAACTCATACTGGGCACGTGTCTGTGCATGCCCAAGATCCCAAGAGGAAAAAGGAGGAGAAGGGATTGCGGCATGGCCATCTCCCCTGGAGGATGATTTCTCACTTTCTGTCTCTCTGTCTTTCTGGTAAGGACACGCGCCCTATAGCAAAAACCTCTCAAAAAAAAGGAAAGAGAATCATAGAGAAGATCAATAAGACTGGATTGAGATTTGGTGAGAGTATAACAACTTAAAATCCAATAACATCAATTTAGAAAACGCATATAAAAGTGCAGTGAAAATGAAAAACTATAACATCTTACTAGTAGACACACTTCAACCACCATCTTTGGAAATGGGGCTTTTCCATAGAACAATTTATAAAATGGCATACTGAACTGTTACTGATTCTAGAAACATCTACATCTTAAAGCTCCGTGTTAAAACAAACACAGAGGAAAATAACATTTGTGATAGTCAAATAAATTAATAAACAAAAGAGATTAATGAGAAGTTTTGTGTATTCTGAAGGTAATGGTGTTCGGGCTACAGGAATGGCAAGATGGTCATCTAAAACCAACTTGCTCAACTAAATAATGTAATTTATAAAATCCAGCTATAAGGCACAGGGGGAGCTGTTTCAAAACACAGAGCTTAGGTGTTCCATCTTTTTTTTTTTTTTAGATAATTTTGCTATCAGGCACATGTGCTTTCCAGAGAGACAGAGTAAGACAGAGAGTGAGAAATCACCCACTAGGGTGATGGCCATGCTGCAATTTTTTCTCCTCCATTCTCTTCTTGGGATTTTGGGCATGGACGCACATGTGCCCAGCACTGGGTCTGGGACCTGAACTGCCATCGACCACATGGGAGTCCAGCAATGTAACCATTATGCCATCTGCTGGTCCTGGTATTTCCATCTTAATGACAAGAAAAATCCTTTTCTAGTCAAAAGAATATTAGATAACATGGATCCACCCGTAACTACTGACCATTTGTTTAGATAGACTAGCAGGAAATTCATTTACTCACATCACATCAGTGCAACAGAAGAAAATACATACTTTTTTTTTTTGGAGATGTTTTGACTATAGGGCGTGTGCGCTCACCAGACAGAGAGAGACAGAGAGACAGAAAGCAAGAAATCACCCCTCAAGGGGATGGTCACACAGCAATCCCCTCTCCTCCATTCTCCTCTCAGGATCTTGAGCATGCACACACACGTGCCTGGCGTGAGTTTAAGCCATCGGGTCCGGGACGCGAACTGCGGTCGACTACGTGGGAATCCAGCGACATAGCCATTACGCTAACTGCTGGTCCCGGAAATATATACTTCTAAAGTCATGGATTCCATTCAGATGATGAAATGTCAGAAATCAATTGTCAAAAATGGCCTGGCCTCTAAGAGCCTCTTGTTAAATTAGGTTTCCAGGGCACACCTGGTGTAATGAAGCACACATTAAGCCTGACAAGAAGGCTTTCCAAACCATTTTGTTTTGCTCTAAAAATGTCTTTTAGTTCTTTTTTAAAATTTGCCAAAACCTAAATCAAACACCATTTTCCTACTAATTACATGTTGAAGGATGTAATCATTGCAGCTTCTGAAACTGAGAGACCAGTGGCTCGGCTTTGGGCACTTTCCCACAGTTGCTTTTGTTAATGTACTAATGAGCCATTGTCACAATGGAGCCAACCTGGCATTAGCACTTACAATAAATTTACCGCAAGAACACTGCTGTTTGTAATTAGCTCTTCATTACACAATCAGGCTGATTTAGAGAAACTCTCATATGATTTGCTCAGCAAATGAAGCAATATAATTACATTTCACTTGAAATCAACAAATTAGACTGCTGTTTGCAATTGGCTATATTATGTATTATTAGTGCCTGGGCAATCACAGGCCTGTTGGTTCCTTTAACACTTAAGTAAAGTAAGTCTAATTAAAACATGGACTATTTCTGTATATGCAAGACTGGCTACATAATGGTCACAATTTTTATGATGAAAGAGGGAAGCCAAGATTGATGTTCAGGATATTTTATATTAAGCACAAGCCTTGGCAATTCAAGAATCTTAGGATAAAAATACAATGAATTAAAAACATAATAGGAAGCGATGAAAAATTTCTTTTTGAATCCAATTATTTTCTAGCTGAGGTACATGAGACTCCTGTAAGATTCAAATAAGGTTAAAGCAAAGCAATGAGCTGGTCCATTCTGTTCGTGTGTTTCTTAGCACTAGGTATCTAGCATGTGTCAGGTATTACAGATGCTGGTGTTCTTTCTCACTGGATTTCTGACTCCAGGGTTGTAATAATAAATGGGAGAACTAGTTGGTAGGAGTTTTGGAAAAGGGTCGTTTTATTTTTTTATTTTTTGTAGAGAATTTTTTGCTATAAGGCATGCATGCTAGCCAGAGAGACAGAGAGACAGAAAACGAGAAATCATTCCCCGGGCAGATGGCCATGCCACAAGCCCTTCTCCTCTATTCTCCTATGGGATTTTGGGCACACACCCACATGTGCCAGGTGTGAGTTTCAAGCTTCTGGGTCTGGGGATTCAAACTGTTGTAGACTACATGGGAGTCCAACAGCATAACCATTACACCACCTGCTGGTCCCAAGAAAGGTTAGTTTATTTAGCAAATATATAAAATATCTAGTTTAATTTGGCCATTTTGTGTTTTATTTGGCAATCTCAATTTAAGGTATTCAGGTCATGGTAAACTGAATATAGATATTATGCAACAAACTTCTTTCTTTTTTTTTTTTATAAGATATTTTTGCTATAGGGTGCATGCGCTCACCAGAGAGACAGAGAGCTAGAAAGCAAGAAATCACCCCTAGGGGTATGGCCATGCCACAGTCTCTTTTCCTCCATTCTCCTCTCAGGATTTTGGGCATGCACGCACACGCACCTGGCATGAGTTTTAAGCCACTTGGTCCTGAACTCAAATTGTGACCAATTATGTAGCAGCCCAGCAACATAACCACACCACCATCTGATGGTCCCATAATGCAATACATTTTTAAAGGAATTAATTCCCTAGCAGACAATGGATTATAAAAAATAGTTGTCAAAGAATCAATCAGTTTTGTTTAGAATTGTGCCTCCCTGCTCACAGTGTACACTTCTTTAATTCAAAAATGATGTCACTTCTTTTGGTTCATTAGTTTCTTTCATGAAAAAGAAAGAAACATACAGGTATCCTCAAAGAGGTCTCACTCTGCCATGACCTTTACCTCAGCCCTCCGATCAGCACACCGTGTTCCATGGATTTCTAATTTGAACCCAGGGCAACCAGGTGACTCCGATATCAGACAATGGTGTCCTACCATCTGTGCCATCGAGGCTAGGTCTATTACTTCATTTCTAGCTCCCAAATAGTTAGCACTTGAGAAAAGTATCAACAGCAATTCTTGAATAAATAAATTAATAAACAAAAGGAGATTCTAATAGGAAGAGTCTTTTTTTTTTTTTTTTTTTAATTTACTACAGGGCGCGTGCACTTACCAGAAAGACAGAGAGACAGAAAGTGAGAAATCAACCCACGGGGGGATGGCCATGCCACAACCCCTTCTCCTTCATTCTTCTCTTGGCATCTTGAGCATGCACACACACGTGCCTGGTGTGAGTTTAAGCCACTGGGTCCAGGACTCAAACTATGGTCAACTACATGGGAGTTCAGCGACACAGCTATTATGCTGACTGCTGGTCCCAGTCTTCTATAAAAGAGTTAACACTTCAACTCAAAGATCCATTGCCTTAGAAACTCAGTGCAGATTCCTTTCTATAAATGCATACCACTCTGTAAACAAGTAGTATGTGAGCATGCGCATGTATTTTTACATGTATGTGTCTTCAATTAATACGTTTGTTTTTTTTTTTTGAGAGGGTTTTTTTTTTTTTTTTTTTTTTTTAATGGGGGCGGGGGCTCCCCCCACAGAGACATAGAGACAGAAAGCGAGAAATCACCCCCCAGGGGGGATGGTCACGCCGCAATCCCTTCTCCTCCATTCTCCTCTCGGGATCTTGGGCACGTACGCACACGCGCCCGGCGTGAGTTTTAAGCCACCGGGTCCAGGACGTGAACCGCGGTCGACTATGTGGGAGTCCAGCGACATAGCCATTACGCTAACTGCTGGTTCCCTTCAATTAATATGTTTTTGACCTACTAAGGGTTGGTATATATTGTGCACACTTGTGATATTTGGTTCTATTTTAGTTTCATGAAATCTATTTGTTTTAAGACATCTCAGTCTAAAGATTAGGAAAATACTTCTAATTCCTCACAAAGTCCTGATTTACTTGTTTTATTTTTTAAATTTCATTTGATAAGGCAGTCCCTGAAAGATTTAGAACTCCTTAAACACGTTCAGTTAGTTCCCTTCATGGCATGTGTGGTAAATATGCCTATGCTCTATATCATCTGCCGGTTGAACTGCTCCTTATTCTCGAAGGAAGCAGCCATGAATAAGATGAACATTGATCGGTTTATATGGTCTTTTGCAGAAGTTTCAGAATCAATGTGCATGTTGAACTGGGAAAGAAAGATCTCACTCTTGTTTTCTGATGTCTCGCTTTGAGGTGATGCGGACGTTTGAAGGCCTATTCAGGTCCTAAGCCCACCCTAGGGCTGGAGTGGCTCTGGTGTCTGTTCCTTGGTCAGACATTGGGAAAGCAAGAAGACTATGTTTGTGGACAATTTACAGACTCTAGCTTTGTAATTTCTACTTTGAAGCATATTACACTAATTTCTCTTGAGAAGTTGTTTAATGATATTGATTAATTAAGATCTCTGTAGCATTAGACCTTAGAAAGTTAATTCCCCAAAACAAGTATCTCGTTTAAATGTGGAGTATTAATCTACAGTATAAAGTATAATAAACTACTATATTTTCTAAGATCTGCAGATCCAAATTTATTCATTTTAAACTATGTACTTTAAATTTGTCAATCCCTCTCTTTTGATCTCTCTTATTTTGAAGATGACTTCAAGCCAAATGACCAAATATTTTGGTGTTAGAGAATGTATCCTTTTGTGTACCGAACATGATGTGTTCATTAGTATTCAGATAGGCCTATGAAGAAGTGATTATTTTCTTAAGTTTAGTGAAAACATCTTACTATAACCAGCTATCCTATTGAATTCTATCTCTATACTACTTTTCAACACCTCAGTAATGTTTTAGCAAAGAAGTTGGGTAGCATTTAGAAAAGTGGAATATTTCCTTTCCTAATTTTATTTTTTTTTTTGAGTGGCTCTATAGCACAGCATTTTAAGTGCTGTTCATGGAGAGGTGGATTCCATATGTCTGGCCACAGTGAATCCTGGCCCCAGTGGCTTGAAAAACTTGACATATGTGTGCATACATATTCAGAATATTAATGGGGGGGATCAGTAGTGGACATAATGGCTATGTCACTGGACTCCCATGTAGTCAATCGCCGTTCAAATCCTGGACCCGGTGACTTAAACCCACACTGGGCATGTGTGTGTGTGTGTGCGTGCCCAAGATCCTGAGAGGAGAATAGAGGAGAAGGGATTACGGTGTGGTCATATCCCCTGGGGGGTGATTTCACGCTTTCTGTCTCTCTGTCTGTCTCTGTCTTTCCAGAGAACCCACACACCCTGTAGCAAAAACCTCTCAAAAAAAAAAAAAGAAGAAGAATATTAATTAATATAATAATAAGAGGATTGTAGCATAACTAAACTCCATTAGGCAGTGATTTCTCTCTCTTTCTCTCTCTCTCTCTCTCTCTCTGGTGAGTGCACATACTCTCTGGCAATTAAATGTAATAGCAATATTTATATTCTTTACCTTTCCAACAAATGTAATTAAGTGTTCAGGATGCTTTATGTACATTTCGATAGTGGAAACAATGTTAACTGAGAGCAGAAGCAGTGCCACTGACCTTATTGAGAGAGTTTCCATGTTATCTTTTAAATGACAGCTTTATAAATCACTCCATAGAGAGCAATGAGTCTACTAGTTGAAAATAGATTCAATTTTGAAAATATAAAGGAAAAATCATTTTAGTAATCGCAGGGACAACATTACAGTGCTAAGTACATCACACTAAGCCAGACAAACAGCCCAAACAAAGTCTAAAGCTCCCAAATAAATGAGTTGTTTTTTAAAAATTACCATTCTGGGAGACCTACATATGACAATAAAATATCATATTTTGTATAAGAAATATTTCATGTGAAATAGAAGCATCATTAGAACATTTTTATATTAAAGTAAGTAAAAAATAGGGAAGATGTTGAAGTGTGGAAAAAAAATTCTTTTTTGCATTTCTGTGACTGCTTATAAGAATCTCTCTTTATCTGTTAATAAGAATTAGGGGCCAGATGGTGGTGTAACAGTAAAATATGATGCTAACTAAGGCCGACTCACATAAAAATGTTCTAGGTTGCAGCTAGAGACCTCGCTGAGTGTGCGAGGCACACATGTGTCAATGACCTCGGATGGGCAGAGGTTGGGGGTGGATTACATTGTCAGGTCAGGCCTCTGCTAAAAATGCTGCCTCTCTATTTCTGTCTGTGTCTTACTCAATCACGGAGAAAATAATTATCCTCAAAAAAAAAAATTAAAAAAAGAGTGCTGCTGTCTGTTTCTCTTGCTCTCTCTCTTTCCTCTAGAAGCCAGGGAAAGCATACTACTAGTAATAAACGAGCTAAAAACACCCTTCACTGGATTTTACTTCCACAAACAAATGAAAATTTCAGGTGCATATCATCACTGCCATTTCTTTAAGTCTGTTTCTAAAGTATATGATTTATATCTATGGTATAATTTAACCCAGCCATGAATGCAATGAATCAACTTGCCAAAAGCACCTTTCCCTGTTAAAGTATGTTAAAAGTGTGTGTGTATGTAGATATATGTATACATACACACATATATATACGCACACACACATATATGTATACATACATATATACATAAAGTAGGTCATAAATGTATAGAAAAAAACACAGACGTTAAAATTGACTCAAAAGTTATTTTTAAAAGATTTGAATCTTGGCTATGGAAGCTTAAAAAACACTCTAGCTCTGTGTGTGTGTGTGTGTGTGTGTGTGCATTCCCAGAACCCTGGTAGGAGGGAGAGATGGAGGAAAAGAGATTGCAGCTTAACCATGACCCACTGAGAAGTGCTTCCTCCGTTTCACTGGTAATTATAAAAAAAAAAAAAAAGAGAGAGAGAGAGAAAAAAAAATTAAAAAGAATGAACTAAAGAGGAAAAGAAAGAGAAAGAAATGTCCATAGCAAAGCCAATACTTTGAGGACGATCTGAACATCATATAAAAATTGATCTTGGCTTTATTTTTCCTTTTCCTGGAATAAAAAGTAGTTTAGAAATATTATAGACAATAGAAAAAATATTATTAATAGACAAGAGAATTCACTAATTTTAGATTTCAAGCAGCAAAACTATATATAGCCAAGACTGTATTTAAGAAGCGTAAAGCTCTCTATGAATTTCTGTACATTTCCCAAGTGCGTACAAGTTTGTGAATATGTTTCACATATGATTTGTTGTTTATTTAATAGAAATAATATAAATGAAAGAATATGGAAGTTAATATAAAAGAATGAAATAGCAAAAAGACAAGAGAATTGCCCTGAGTACAGTCACCTTTTCTCTGTGTCACTACCGAAGCAGAAAGATAGATTGGATTTACCTTCTCTCTTCTCTATTTGTGCCAGGTGAGTTTTGGCCCCAATTGTCTCATTCATCATGTGTAGTGAAATGCTTTGCACTTAAGTTTCATTTTGCAAAAAGAATAGTTCTCTTGTAAAATGTATGACTGTTGCTCTTACTAAATAGAAATATACAGTTTAGGATGTTATAGTGTTGATTTGTCTAGTAGACATGTTCCTCAAGGTTTGACTTCAGATAGAGGCTGGATAGGAAGTAAACGTGAACAGAATCCCTCATGCTGGGTTCTCATGGGGCCTAACTTTCTTCTCTATCCTTCTTTCCCATCATCCTAACACTAACCTCCTCTGGCCCTTTCTATGGGCCCTGCTATCACCTCATCTGTCATTGTTCCTTCATTAAGAGCCTGCCACACACTCAGCTGTCCAAATATAGAACTACTTCAAGAAGGTGTCACAAGTTCTAGGCCCCCAAAGTCTTTTACCTCTAACCTCTATATCTAGAGTCTCTTGTGACTTTTATAGTGTGACACTGAGTATTTTAAAAGTACATGATGGTTGCTGGGTTTGCTTATCTGTAAGATTACAAGGATAACAATTTATTATTCCTGTCTTATGACTATATAATACTCATACTTCTCTTTACAATCTGAATGATATATAACAATTGAATGTATGGAAAATAATAATAATAACAAAAGAAACTAAAAAAAATACTGCATACTCATTGCTTTCTCAGAATATGTTTTAATGGCTTCCTAGTAGATCTATTGTCCATATTGGTAAAATTAAGATGGCAAAGCAATTTTTTAAACTTAAAATGGATTTGGACTCTTTTTTTAAAAAGTCCATTTATAGAATTGTTTTATTTTTTATTTATTCATTCATTTATTTTAATGTGACCAGAGAGGTAGTCAGAGAGAGAGAGAGAGAGAGGGAAAGTGAGAAAGCAAGCCACCAGGTCTGGGACTCAGATCATGGTTAGCCATGTGGGAGTGCCCAGAACCTTAACCACCATACCACCTGCTGGTCCCTGAACTCTTTTTTTTTAAGACAGATTTTTGCTATAGGGCATGTGTGTTCACCAGAGAGACAGAGAGAGACAGAGACAGAAAGTAAGAAATCACCCCCCAGAAGAGACATCCATGCCACATCCCTTCTCTTCCATTTTCCTCTCAGGATTTTGAGCATGCACGCACACATGCCCAGCTTGAGTTTTAAGGTGCTGGGTCTGGGACTTGAACCACTGTCAACTATGTGGGGTGCAGCAATATAACCATTACGCCCTCTGCTGGTCCCTTGAACTCATTTTTTAAGATACTAATGGTCTTACAATTCATGTACTATGTAAGTGCCAGAGAAACTTCAACTGAACTTTGAGCTTTATCTAGTATGTATTTATCCTACCAATACTCCTATGAGTCTCCAGCAGACATACTTATTAGACTCAAAGGCACAAAGAAAACAGGTAGGTGATAATTGAATACTGGGAGTTCTAATTAGCACATTAGAGATTTTTTTCATAATGTTTTGAAAGGAAACAACTCTTAGACTTTTGGAAACCTCTTGTAATATTCTTTAAGTAGTTATAAATTTCAGGAAAAGTAATTGGCTAAAACAGCTGGGACTCATTTTTCTTATAAATCTGAGAACAAATAGCATAGGCATGGATGAGAGAAGCATAAACTTTACATTTATTTATGCAGATAAGAAGAAAACTTTCTTGGTCAAAGTTGAACAAATCTATCATTATAAATAATGAAAGACATATGTAAGGAAGAAATTTTTAAAAGAAGAAAAGAAACACATTTTAATTTAAGGTCATGCTTTGATTTTTCAATTACATGCCATTTTTCTGACAAATGAGAAAAATTTACTGATTTACTCCCAATGTTACTTGTCTGAAAAGTTGGAAAATAGGATAAGAAAATCATATGGCTGAAGGAGAGAAATATATCTAGGTTCTTACCATAAGAAGCTGAAATAGAACAGAAATAATATTTATATAATAATACCTTAAGAACATCAATGCATTTAAATTAGATGTTTGAATGTAGTATGGGGTCTGGAAATTTATTCTTATATCTTTGATTTGTTTAGATACTGAAAGTCAATAAATACTATTTAGTGGCTATTAGGGATTTTTTGAATTTAAAGGAAGAAAATAAAATAATTTAAAAGTTATTTTCTCAGTAAAAGATCTGAATTAGTATAGAGCTTCTTAGAAAACAGACTATCCAAAAATTAAAAAAAAAACATATAATACTTTGACTAGAGTTAAACACTGTTATTTTTTCACATTTTACACTTGTAGTTACAGATGTATATATAAACATATATACATGTATAGCTATTGTGTTGCTAAAATTGATTGCTATATTTAATTCATGATGTATAAATAATTATTCCAAATTAATATTTGCTTGACATACTCTTGAGCCAAAAGGTAGATTAACTATATGTTCCAACCACTAAAAAAGTGATGGCAATAATATATCTTTAATAATTTATAATTATTTTCATTAAAAGTCATAGATGTTATTATCAAAAGACAATTGCATTGGAAAGCATTTTGTTTTCTTATGCTAATTTCAATATGATTGATTTGAAATTTTACATAATTTTTTTTTATTATTCAGGTCTTCAAATATCTTAAATCAACTTGTCCATAAACAAAAAAAGAAAATATTAACAATCTCAGGTCAGTGGTGAAAAGAACCTCAAAAAAATACCAAATCAACTACATAGATACAAATGAACAGAACTCTATTTTAATATCACTTAATATACTACTACGTAATTATGGCAACTCTTGTAGAATTGACATATTATGGTTTTGTGAGGTAATCCCTTATTGTTGGGTGTTCAGGTTATTTCCTATGATCAACAAATGAAATTTATGGTTCACGTCAATACAATGAAGAAGACAAACTATGACTTACTACTGTCCATTTATTTCTTCTGTCTCAATGTATAACTCAAGTGATAAACAGAAGGCAAAAGGCTAATCGCATTTTGAAAAGGACAGTGCCAGCCTCTAATGGATCAAGTCTAATAGTATTTGTCCTGAGAGCCTCATATAGAATGAGAATGCCCTGAGTGGAGTATGAAGAAGGATAGCACTCAATCCATCATCAGCCATTTCTTTCATAAATAGCATTTAAGTGATTGCTTATTTACTAATATAAGATCAGTAGCCCCAATAGCTTATTTTTTTTCCATTTCATCTTAACACCAGTCAGTCGAGATCACTTTAGTCAGCACTAATTATTTTTTATTAATTAATTTATTTCTTCAGAAAGGGGAAAAGATAGATACAGCACCCTTGACAAAACCTTAACTAGCCAGATGTCCATATGTGTGTGCTCAAGAGCCTGGGAGGAGAGTAGAGGAGACTGTGGCATGGCATCCCCCACCCAGGGCGGGGGGTAATTTCTCCCTTTCTCTCTCATAGTCTCTGAGTCTCTCTTTCTCTCTCCAGTAAGCTAAGGAAAAATAAAAACTCAAAAGTAGTTAATCAGGCTTCAGTATGCTGCCCCATTCAGTCAGCATGGATCACAACATGTGCATGCGTACAGTACTCGGGGAGGTCTCCAGATGTGAACCCAGAATCTTCTGTAAGGGTTGGCCTCACAGAGTGTCACCTTGTATCACATGCCACCATCTGGGCTCTGGATAATTATTCCAAATAAGCACAAAATCCTTTTACTCCTGTTTTGGTATCATAATTTAAAAATATCTTGGGACCAGCAGTTGGTATAATGGCTATGTCGCTAGACTTCCATGTAATCGACCATGGTTCAAGTCTCGAACCTGGCTGTTTAAACTTACACTGGATGTGTGTGCATGCATGCCCAAGATCCCGAGATGAGAATGGAGGAGAAGGGATTGCGGCAGGGCCATCCCCCCTAGGGGATGATTTCTCGCTTATGTCTCTCGGTCTCGCTCTGTTTTTCAGGTGAGCACACGCACCCTATAGTAAAAAAAAACTCTCCAAAAAAAAGAAAAAAGAAAAAGAAGAATATCTAATTGCTTCCCAAATTGTCTCTTCATAGTCTGTATAATGTTAACATTTTTTTAATGTGGAATTATTTTGTTAGCTTCCTAAAGAATAGGTGGTAAAAGAATCTTATGAAATACATATTATTTTAGAAATAGAACAGAAAAGCTAATTGGCTGACAACTGGCTGTAGGTAGGGAACATAGTTAGAACAAGTTAAGAATATGGAAAACCCATAGAAAGAGAACTATCTAAAAGTGAAATCATAGACATTTAGCCCACTGACTTCAGTCATATTTTGAAAAGAAAAGACATAATAAAAGATATTCATTCTTAGGACAGTTAAATCCATTTGTATTCCTACTACAGATGTAGAGCCTGTATGAGGTGAATCATTTAAACTGTCAAGCGCATATGATTACTTGAAGGTCCTTGAACTTGTAAGGAATTAGCATGTAGCTCCCAGTGCATCAAAGATTATGCACCTTATCATTACAACTGCAAGGCAAAATATTACTCTCTAAACCATGCCCTCGAATTCCAGTAATGCTTTTATTATCTTAACTCTTTCATGAGTGTCAAAGAGATCAATTAATGTCTGTTAACATCTACTGTGAAATGTAATGTGAGAGAATTAACATTAACACAGAGACATGAGTTCATTTGTAAATATGAAGGCTCCAGCAAAGAGTTTATGACTATCGCAAAAAGATTAAATGCTATATTTTAATCCATTCTCTCTCTTTTTTTTTTGAGTTTTTGCTTTGCCTTAGGGTGCATGTGCTCAGAGACAGAGACAGTGAGAGGGAAAATGAGAAATCTCCCCCTACCTGTGGGGGGAGGGGGGTGGACACTCCACAGCCTCTTCTCCTCCATTCTCCTCCTGGGATCTTGGGAATGCATGCACATGCGTCCTGCATGAGTTTCAAGCCACCAGGTCTGGGACACAAATTGTGGTTGTCCATGTGGAGTCCAGCCATTATGTAACCGCGATGTCTTCTGCTGGCCTCTTTTTTTTTTTTGAGAGGTTTTTGCTACAGGACACGTGCACTTGCCAGAAAGACAGAGATAGAAAGAGAGAAATCATGCCCCAGGGGGAATGGCCATGCCGGAATCCCTTCTCCTCCATTCTCCTCTTGGGATCTTGGGCACACACGCACACATGCCCGGCATGAGTTTAAGCTACCGGGTCAGGGACTCAAACTGCGGTCGACCACATGGGAGTCTAGTGACACAGCCATTATGCCAACTGCTTGTCCCATCTGCTGCCTTCTTTTATTTCTATCATTCATATACATGCACATAAAATCTATCACATGGACACACATATGCATACATGTACCTATATAGAGAGACACAAAGATATATAAATATACATACTTAGTATGCTCTCATCATATATTAATTTCATCTCAGATTTAAATCTGATGCTCATCAAAGCGTTATTTCATTAATAGTAATTATACAATAAATATCATGACAGAAAATAAATCCACCTTAAAAATATAAATTTGGTCTCAGGCTATATAGTTTATTCTTTAGTATACTGGATTATAATGCTGGGAACCATGCTGACCACAGGTTCGAGTCTCTGTAATACAATCTGAAAACATGCTGGGATACTGAGTGGAGGCTGCAGAAAAGGGATTATGGAGTGATAAGACCTTGTCAAGGGTGCTTCTCTCTTTTCTCTCTCTCTCTCTCTCTTTCTCTCTCTCTTTCTCTCATGCATGCATGCACTACACTAAAAATTATATATGAATTTAACAGAAACATCATGTGTTATTTTTCTATCATAAAGACTTCTATATTTCGGTTGATGAACCTTTTGTTAATAATTCTAAAAGTAACAAACAAAATGCCCTGTATAACATATCAAACTCCTACATTCAATAAAGTGCTCAATATTAACATTTATTTTTATTGAAACATACTGATAATTATATTAAAAAGCAGCAGCCATGCAGTTCTCTGAATACTGTCTATTTTTTTTTTTTTTTTT
>NW_006159654.1:1684440-1712970 GCF_000334495.1 Tupaia belangeri chinensis | reverse complement strand
GAGAAATCACCCACCAGGGTAATGGCCATGCCACAATCCCTTCTCCTCCATTCTCCTCTTGGGATCTTGAGCATGCTCGCATACGTGCCCAGTGTGAGTTTAAGCCTCCAGGTCCAAGACTTGAACCACATTCGACTACATGGGAGTCCAGCGACATAGCCGTTATGCTAACTGCTGGTCCCACTGTCTATTTTTTTACGTAAAGCTTTGACGATGTATTTCCATTTGAAAACCTCACATATCATAGAAGCTGCGACTATAAGACAGATATGCATGTAGTCAAAGATGTTGTATATATTCAGGTGAGTAGTTTTATTGAAGAGAGATCTTAAGAAAAATATCATTCAATTTGAGCATAAACAAGACAAAAGAAAATAGCAATTGAAGTTACATAGGCTTGAGATTGGAAAAGACAAATTTCCAAGCAATATAAAAAGAAAGCAGGGAGGGAAAACAGTGGAAATTCATCCTGTACAATGGAAAGTTCAGGTCAGGAAGGAAGAAGAAGTTGAAAATATACCTTCCCAAGGTATAGAATTTTTGGCTATTATGCCGGGAGACTTTTCTAAAGTTGATAAAAGCTGGGGATGATGGGACCTGCAGATGGCATAGCGTTTATGTTGTTCAACTTCCATATGACTGATAGCAGTTTGAGTCCCAGACCCAGTGTTTAAAAACTTATGCCAGTACCTGCGTGCAGGTGTGCCCAAGATCCTGGGAGGAGAGTGGAGGACAAGGGATTGTGGCATGGCTAGTCTCTCATGGGATGATTTCTCACTTCCCTCTCACTGTCTCTGTCTCTATCTCTAACAAGTGCATGTGCCCTAAGGCAAAAACAAACAAGTGAAAAATCCCTCTTAAAAAAAAATAAGCTGGGCATGCTCCAGTATTTCCTGTGACTTTTAGCAAGGTGGGAGGAGCACTAGGATGATTTAACCCCTTTCTGTTATGGTACACATTGACTGAGTCTCTTCAGTGGTTCACCTATGTATGAAGGCAGAGAATAAAGTAGTTCATTCCATATGTTTATATACTCAATTTTCACATCAGGAAGGCAGTGACAGGTTGAGTATTAACAATTAATGATGCAGGTTGATTTGTAGGAGAGTTATATTCATGATTAAATTGTAAAAGCAATTTTTGCCCATTTCATAAGAAACCTTGCTATTTATAACTTTATATAAAATTGACTTTTGCATCCTGCATCCTTAATTATGACAATACGTGATACAGAAGAGATACATAGATTTTTTAGCCAAATTTGAGATTGAAAGATAATATCATTGTTTTTTAATAGAGGGCAGTAGTTACCCATATAAATGAATAAATATCTAAATTTTTTTTAAAAAAAGCTCTCATACTTCACCTCTTAGATCAATAATTATCTTGGGGAGTACAGGGATTCTTCATTTTATTTATTGAATAATGTTAATTCATCTCTCTTATAGCTCTATAGGAAACATAATATTCCTGGCATCACTGTTCCTACAGGTCAGATCACTTAGAATATATTGTACTCTAGGAAAAAGTAATCTAAAATTGTTAAATGTGCCTGAAGTTATTAACTCAATAAATAATATGTTTGAGAGAAAAATCATTGCAAATTAACACCAGTAAAACAGGATTTTTCTAAAAGTCATATTCAAACAACAAAACATAATGTCAGGTTATTGATAGGTCTAAAAGTTTTTTATTAAAATTAAAACCAAAGCCTACAAAATATCAGAGGTTCACAACAACTTTGCTGTGCAGTTTTAATTAAGAAAAGTTATATTTTTTTATATTTTGCACACCTTCTCAATCCCTGTTAACACAAAACTAATGATTTTTTTAAAGGTACAATCTAATTAAACCATTACACAAAACTTTGCATGTGGAAATGTATGTACTTATGAGTATAATTACTTTTTTTATTTTATTTTTTAGAGAGAGAGAGATTTTTGCTATAGGGCACATACACTTGTTGGAGAGAAAGAAAGATTGAAAGGGACAAATTACCCCCCAGGGGGGATGACCATGCTGCAATCCCTTCTCCCCCATTCTCTTCTTGGGATCTTGGGAATGCACACGTGTGTGTCCAGTGTGAATTTTAAGTCACTGGGTCTGGGACTTGAACCATGGAGAACTACATGGGAGTCCAACAACATAACCATTATGCCATCTGAAGGTCTCATGAGTGTAATTCTTGACTAAGGAGTGGTCTTGATGACCTCTTTACACATGCATTTATTATTCATTCATTCATAAACATGTGATACTGCTAAAGACTGAAAACTTGTCAATATGATCTTTTTGGGAGATCCTATTGTTAGATCCATTGTGGTAGCAATACTTCTGATAATATAGACTGAAAACATTTAGAGCAGTGATCCTCAACCTCTGGGCCATGGGCCAGTGCTGATCCTCAATCTGTCAGGATTAGGGCCTCGCAGCAGAAGATGAGTGACTGGTGAGTTAGGGAAGCTTCATCAGTATTTACGGCCACTACCATGTTAAAACTTGAGCGCTGCCTCCTGTCAGGTCAAGGGTGGCATTAGATTCTCATAGGACAGTGAACCCAATTGTGAAACATCTGTGCGAGGGTCCTCAGTTGTACACTCATGAGAATCTACTGCCTGATGAGCTTAGGTAGAGCTGAGATGGGAATGCCAGCCCTCCAGAGTGGCTGCAAACAGTGCTTTGTGGTGAGTTTGCACAATTATATACAAGGTAATATAACAGAAATAAAGTGCACGATAAATGTAACACTTGAATCGTCTTCAAACTATGCCCCTCCCAGTTAGCAGAAAAACTGTCTTCCCAAAATTGATCCTTGGTGCCAAAATAGTTGGCGACCACTAATTTCAAGTAACGACAATAGTGCTGTTTATCATAGAACCTTCTCATGAAGTAAAAGAAGAAATTGTAAACATTTATGATATCTATGCCTTATTATAAATGCTATTAATAGCTGCAGTTTCTACATGACAGGCAGCATAGACGAAGCAGATCAAATACACCATGCCATTTCTTGTATAAGGATGGTTTATTGGTAAATATCATCGGGGAGGTTGTCAGAAAGTGTGGCAGTGTGATCAGAAAGAATTTAACTAATTCAACTTCTTTCTTTCCCAAGCAATAGAAGAAAACAGAATGCAGATATACTGCTAATTTCCACATCCTATACACTGTTTTGGTTTTTAAAAATGGGGGGGACTAGCAGATGGCATAATGGTTATGTTGCTGGATTCCCACATAGTTGCCCACGGTTCGAGTCCTATACAAAGCACCTTAAAATTCATGCCGGGCTTGTGTACATGTGTGCCCAAGATCCAGAGAGGAGAATGGTGAAGAAGGAATTGCAGCATGGACATCTGCCTTGGATGGTGATTTCTTGCTTTCTGTTTCTCTGTCTCTCTCTGTTTCTCTGGCAAGAGCACACGCCCTATTGCAAAAATCTCTCTCTAAAGTTAAGGAAAAAAAAAGAGAGAGCACATATGTATTTTGGTCACATAACTCTCTAAGGCTTTCACATTAATGTATGTGAATAAAAATAATAATTATTATAGTTATTATTGACATTCATTGACATTTTTGGAAATACTTTTTGCTGAAAAGAACATGAAAAGTTAAAGTCAAATGTTCACTAATTTTAGGGATATTATAAAGTTGTGGTCATTACCATCACCTCTTTATCTAAAATAACTTTTCACTGAACTTTTAGTAGTAGTAAACAATGAGAATAATACATAACTCACTTGTAATTTTTTTTTATAACTGCAAGGTAGAAAACTGTATTAAAATTAGGGTACAAATTGAACATACACATAAATCCTCACTATTTTCTTGAGTTCTGATCAACGACCTGAATAAATTAGCATTAAAAGATATCTTGAATAATTAAGAACATTACAGAAGTGAAAATCCAGCACCTTATAAAATTAGTTAAATAAAGCCCAGTCAGTCAGGTACTAATTATCACATTTAATTGAGTATAACAGGATTACTAATGAGGCTGTCTCAGGAAATCTTGTAGACAAAGTATATGTCATCTGTAGCCTCGAAATATTTTTGTATGCTATATAAAGATTTTTACATATTACAAATAGTTAGGCTAAAGATGGAATTTTGAAAAAAAAAAAAGACACTAAACTTCATCATTTGATGTGTCTTTAATGAGCACCTGTGTTGTTTTCTGAAAATGGAATTTAATAATTTACTACCTAGAAAAGTTGGAGACTTCTCCCTATTATGTCTCGATTTTGTTTAATGAAAAGTATGGCATGAACATAGCTATGCACGGGCTCTGCAGAAGCCCGGGAGGTAGATCAGGAAAAAGTGGAGGTGGCAGTTTTTGACAATTCTGGGACAGATACGTGGAGGGTGATGTTGCCCAATTGCTAGAGGTGCTTTGTGATATTCTCACGTTTTTCAAAATATTTCTCCTAGGGGATAGACAATTTACATGTCCTATTGAAAAGCCATCATAGTCTCCTCTGGTAAGATAGCTGACTCATTGTCAACAGACATGGACGTAAACAAAGTTTAAAAAAAAAAATGAGTAAGCCAAAATGTCATGATTCAAATTCCCATACTCCAGCACCAGAGCCAAGATTATCTTCAGATTAAGGTGTTTTATACAAATCTTTTCATTATTCATGTTATGTTTTTCTCTCCAAGAAAAGCTTTCCACCAGAGAAATAATTTATTTCTTTCAATGCTTTAAATATTTTTAAAAGAAATTAAGGATCTATTTTTTTAATTTTTCTAGATGACATGCTTATTCATTGAGAGAGAGAGAGAGACAGAGAGAGACAGAGAAAAAATGAGAAAGTACCTCCTATGCAGGATGGTGAGAGAGAATGAGAAAGTACCTCCCATGCAGGATGGTTCTGCTACATTTCCTTCTCCTACATCCTTCCTTAGGGATTTTGAGCATGCAAGGACATATGTCCAACTGTCTCTCAAGCTGCCAAGTCTGGGACTTGACCATGCAGTTGGCCATGTGTGAACCAGCTGCCTTAACCACCATGCCCCTGACTGGCCCAAGAATCTAAAATGTTATATTTGCTTAAATCTTGATTTGTCTTCATAGTGTAACTGAAATGTTCCTTGAAATACACACACACATGTGTAAAGAATTGCATTTTACATATATATATATAATACAATCATGTATTTATATATAAAACAATTATATATTTATATATATATATATGAAGAATTAATTGGGAAAATTAATTTTTAAATTTCATGGTAAAATATTTATTAGTATATTAGTATATCTTAATTATCTTAGTTTTTATTTTCCATTTGTGTTATTTGATTAAATATTAGAATTCAGTAGGAAAGGGAATTCATTTTATTTCTTTAGAGACTTTGAAAGATAAGAGTCTTAAAATCATTATAGATCATATATACCTATTAATAAGCAATGTGCCTTATCCAATGAGTCAATATAAAGTCTTCTTATTCATTCAAGTGGTTAGTAATACAGAATTAACAAATGATAGGTAGAGAGCAGTAGTTTGAAATTATGTTTTCCAGATATATTCCCATTATTACAAGTATTTCCTCATTGCTGCTATGGTTGGAGTATATTCCCTCCATGAAATTCAATACAATTTCAGATATTGAAATTGTCAAAGTTGTCACTATCAAAATGGAGTTACTAAAGTCAAAGCCTAATGAAATGAAACTGCAAGGCCATGAAAGAAGGTCCCTTGTGTGTGTGTGTGTGTGTGTGTGTGTGTGTGTATCTGTAATAGGAACTGTCAAGAAAGAATTGCTTCTATGAAGTCTCTCTCCTAGTAACAGGCAGTACCACCAATGAACGAAGCCACTTCCTGTGATAAGCCCCTGTTACCACTGGTCCTTGTTTCAAAACAACTTACATGGCTTTCCTCATTTGTCTTTAAAAGTTTTGCCCTGGTGTGCTTAGCTATGCCAATGATCTTCCATAAAATGTGGATCCTAAATTTTGCTTCCTTGCTATTCCCAAATAAACTCTGTTTTTGTGAGTCAGTCTCTCAGCTGATTAACTTAGGCTAACAAAACTTAATAGCAAGTGTGATGACATTAAGAGGCCAGGCTTTTAGAAGTAATTAAAAAGCACTTCATGAGGGTTCCTCCATTTATGATGGCATTAAAAATCATATAAAAGAAACATCACATGACATTAGACCCCATTTGCCCTTTTGGCCCTCTCATGTAAGGACAGTCTCTTTTCACTCTTGCAGATACAGCATTCAAGGTGCCATCTTGGATATAAAGACCAGACCTTGAACAGACAATGAGTCTGCTGTAGCCTTGATCTTAGACTTCCAGCCCCCAGAATTGTAGCAATAAAGTTATTCTTTATAAATTATCCAGTCTGTAGTACTTTGTTATAGTAAAATACATTGACTAAGGTGATTGCCCACATCAATGCTGACATTAAGCGTACTAAAACTTGAGGAATATGATACATCTTATTTACCTAGTTTATAGCGTTTTTTATATTGTAATAAGTTAATTTGTTTAAAGTGTAAAAATATTGCCTTATTTTAATAAAATTTATCATTATCACTCTGTTTATTTCCATTGGAGTTCTTTATCTCATTGTACGTATTTTATTATTTAATTATGACTTGCTTAGGAATATCAAGACTTCTGGTTTATATGTCACATTCATAATCAGAATTCCTAGGTGTCTCAGTGTAAACTCTTTTTCAATTTATTTTCTTCTGTGTTTTACTTAATATTACTAATTAACCTTTATGCTTTCTGACCTTTAACTGAACAAAGTTCAGAGTTTATGTTATAATTATATTTATTATTTCCCTTAAATAATACAGTTTTTGTTCTGTTAATTAAATTCTAAACAGTCCATAGGGCTCTGTTTCATAATCTATGAAAAACCTAGAGTATGTTAAAATTGTCACTTGGAAATAGAGATATTAGGTTACAAAGTTTAAAAATTAAATTAAATTCTCAAAAATTATACTGCAGTCCAGAAAAAAGATTTTGCCATTTTCTTTTGATTAAAAAATAGTGACATTTATTTTGCTAAAGCAAATTTGACTAGTAAGACAAAAACAAACTATAAGTAGCAGAAAATGCTTCCATCAGCAGTTTCTGGCATTCAACTACAATACATATGCTAGAAAGTATATTAGTCACGTCCAAGCAATCTGTCATGCAATGTGAATCTGTCACTAAGTTAAATTCATACAGTCAAATGGTAATATAGAAAACTGTATTTTTTATTAAAAAAAGCAAAAATAAATAGCAACTGTTGTTTTTAAAATCAGAGACTAAAGAGATTTTTAAATTTTTTAAGTAAATTTTATTGTCCTCCAAAAGCCATTAACTCAACTAATTTGATTTATTATGATGATGAGCCAGAAGATATATAAGTAACTACATATCTAACATCCAACTTTGTCAGATACTGTTGTTTTACATCCTTTGTTTTATTTTATATAAAATATAACACAGGATACACTTGAAGACTGAGCCAATCTGCTCTCAATGACCACAATTACTTGCTTCTTTGCTTAGAAGTAGCCAATATACTGATTTTGGATTTTACCATTAACTTATGTGTTATATATGTTGGTCAGTTTATTTTGATTACTACATAAATAGAACTTATTGTACATTTTGAACTTTATTTATATTCCCAATTTAATATCTAATCTTTGATTAAATATGCATCCCATTGTTTTCATTCATATACTGCATCTTGGAAAATTTTGTCTATTAGTCTTTTTTTTTTTCCTGAGTTTTTTGCTATAGGGCGCATGCACTTGCCAGAAAGACAGAGAGAGACAGACAGAAAGTGAGAAATCACCCCCCAGGAGGGATGGCTGTGCCGCAATCCCTTCTCCTCCATTCTCTTCTCGGGATATTGAGCACACACGCACATGCACCCGGCGTGAGTTTAATCCACTGGGTCTGGGACTCAAACCGTGGTCGACTACATGGGAATTCAGTGACATAGCCATTACGTTAACTGCTGGTCCCCTTATTTTTCTAACATTTTGAGTTAGAGAAAACTAATCTTATACTGGTTAAGAGAGTTTAAAGATTTTTTTAAATTAAGTTTTATGATCAATAATGTCAGAAGAGTATTTAAATATGTATTAAATATGAATAAGGTAGGCACAGTTTTCTCATCTAGTACTACCCTTAAGGATTTTGTGAAGAGAAACTAAAATGCAGCTCGTGGATCCTGAAACTGTCTCATAGAGACTGAGGTATCCAAGAAAATAAACTTCACAAAGAAAGAAATACATAGACATTGCACAAATTTTCTGGTACTTATTTTTAATAGCTAATAGTAGAGATGATGATTTTATTTTGTGTATGCATGCCACTTAAATAATATGATCAATTCTTTCTCTTAAGGCAGGGTGTTGGGTGTTAACAGTAAACTTTTTTATGTATAAAATTACTTAGATATATTACATGAGTTGCAAAAGATTTTCTAATAGATTTGTTTTTAGGCAAAATAGTGGTTTTATAACTAAGGCAAGGGCATCCCCTCTAAGGAACCAAATATGAGCTCCAGAAAGTATTCAAAAACAGACTGCATAAACTACCTCGGCCAATCAGAATCCAGCTGAAGCAGGTAAAGCATTAATGGCAAATCTCAGTAAACTCAACCAGTTTCCATTTGAAAGAATTACGTTTTAAATATATAATGCCTCTTACATAATAAAGTAAATACTTCACAGAGAGGTCACTCTCGCTTAATTTTCAATACAAATTTTCTAACAACTGGCTTTAATTCTTTCATGAAAATGCTTTCTGTGGCTCATATATACAAACTTACATCTCTGTCTTAATCTCTAAAGAAGCATTAAAATGAAGATCTAGCAACTTTCAAGTGAAAACTAGAATTGACTCAAATATCCAAATCACTAGCACATTGTGTTATTATTTCAAATTGACTAATGTGTGGTCTTTCTAAAACAAATGACCAAATAGCAACAACAGCAGACAAACCTTCCATTCACGTTAAGTCCTTTTATTCTTAAGAATCTTAGCTGAAATGGTGAGCTTTGAAACAAGCAAAACTGGAGTTTAGTAATATATTGTAACTTTAAGAAGAATGTCTTCTGTAAAAAGGTGGTATCAGAGTAACACTGAGAGTCAAAGGAAGTAAAAGAGAAAGTGTATTAAAATGGTGACTATGATGGTTTAATTTGATATGCATGTAAATAACTGCATTTCATGATAGGAGTGTTTTAAAGAAGTATGCTTATATCAGAGTATGGAGTGAAAATGTGTTCAGGAGAAAAAGAGTGATGTTTATAGCAAAGACAAAGATTGAAGAATGAACAGAATAAGAAGTTAGGAGAAAATGGCAGAGATGAGAAAACAGCATGAACAAAGGAATAAAGGCAAAATAGTGAAAACAAGGTATGATAATGGGAGGAATATTTTATCTCACATACATTGAATAAAACGAAGACTTGGTGGAGAAAGGTGAAGAGGGAAAGACAAAATTATGGAATGAGGGGGCCAGCAGATGACACTGAGGTTAAGGTGGCTGAATCCTACATGGCCAACTAGTAACTTGAAAAACATGGCAGGCACATGTGTATGACTGCCAAAAAATCCTGAGAAGAGAACAGAAGAGAAGGGATTGTGGTGTGGCCTCCCCTTCCTCTCCTTGGAGGTGATTTCTCAGTTTTCCTCTCTCTCTCTCTCTCTCTCTCTCTCGTGAGTGAATTTACCCTGTGGGAAAACATCTATAATTAATTAATTAAAAAACATGGAATGTTTTGAGAGTATTTCAAGGAATAATGACCAATATTAGTCCTAAATTTGACTTGAAAATATTGGTCTATCCATAAAATAAGTTGATAAAAAAATAGTTGGTAAAATCAGAAAAACTCAGAGAGCATTGTATGTCCCCTTTAGCATATACCAAATGTCTGCACTCTGTGATTGAAACTGATTGACTAATGGTTCTACAAACACAAGAGGTGGGTTTAACTGTCAGATGAGGTGTATGTGGAGGGGTGGGGCCTAATGAAGGACATTTGGAGAAGGGATACGGAGGTAGAACATTGACGGGATGGGGAAGTGTGGTGTTATCAGTTAAAGATATTTTGATCAACGGGACTGGGGAGAAATGTTCACATATTGAAATGCTCACATTGTAAGCTAAACAATGCGATTGAATGTATATACAAAAAAAGAAATAAATTAAAATAAAAAAGAAAAAGAAAAACTCAGAGAGCCATACCTAGAGTCATCATATACAATGTTTTGAAAGAGAAGGGCCAAAAGCGAATTTTGGGCCAGACCCATGGCCTACTGGTTAAGGGAGTCAGATCCTGCACAGTAATCTGTGGTTCAGATCCCAGCCTTGGCCACTTGACAAACACACGGTGCACATACGTATGCATGCCCCAAATCCCAACAGGATGGAAAAATGGAGAAAAAGGGATTGTGACATGACCACACCCCAATGGGGGGTGCTTTCTCCCTCTCCCTCTTTCTTTGTCTCCCTGTGGCTGGAGTACATGCCCTCTGGTCAATTTTTTAGAGAGAGGTTTTTATTTTTGCTATAGGATGGGTGCGCTTGCCAGAAAGACAGAGAGACAGAAAGTGAGAAATCATCCCCGAGGGGGGATGGCCACGCCGCAATCCCTTCTCCTCCATTCTCCTCTCAGGCTCTTAGGCATACACGCACACACGCCCGGCATGAGTTTAAGCCACCGGGTCCAGGATTCGAACCACAGTTGACTACATGGGAATTGAGTGACATAGCCATTATGCTAACGGCTGTCCCATTCGTTCCCTCTGGTAATTTACAAATAAATAGAGAGAGACTCTCAAAAGCAGCAAGAGAAAAATAACTCAATGGGAGCAAGATATCTTCAACAATATTAAGAGCTGAGTTCTCATCAGAAAACTTGGAATTCAGAAGGTTGGGGGATGCCATATTCAAAGTACTGAAAGCAATAGTCGACTAAAAAGTTTATATCAAGCAAAAGTATTTTTCAGGTATGAAAAAGAAAATAAGACCTTCTTAGATCAAAAGAAAGAAAAAGTAGAAAAGTTATTGCCGATAACACAACGGCCCTATAGGAAATACAAAAGGAAATATGTTAAGCTGAAATGAAAGGATAGTAAATGAAAACATAAATTCATATAAAAAATGAATAGTATGTCTAAAGATAAGTATATAAGATGTACAGTGATTAAATGTAAATAAGAAAAACTGGGGAATAAAAAGATAACTACATAAGTGCTACTAAGAACCGAATGTTTGGGACCTCCTCCTGCTCCCCCCTGCTCGTATGTTGAAACCATCATTCCTAATGGGATGGTATTTGGAGGTGGGACATTCGGGAGGTAATTAGGTGATGAAAGTGGAGCCTTCATGATTAGTACCACATGAGGGGATAAAAGATAACCTTTCCTTTTCCTGCTCTCTAGTATAGGAGGATACCATGAGTAGACTGCCATCTGCAAACTAGGAAGAATGTCCCTACCACATTCTAGGTCCACCAGAATCTTGATTTTGGACTCGCTAGACTCCAGAACTGTGAAAAATAAATATGAGTTGTTCAAATCACTCAATCGATGGTATTTTTGTCACAGTAGCCTGACTTGACTAAGACAAATAAATAGAACAAGTTACATAAAAACATTCATTTTCTCTAACTTTTTTCTTTATGATTCAAGCAGGACTGAACACAGCTATGATTATTTAACTGTGATGTTCATCTTATAATGTATAAAGATGTAGTTCAAGTGGAAAAAATAGCACAGTGCAGGGTACATGGAATATATAGCTCTATTGCGGCACTTTTTTCTTTTTTGCTATACTATTGAAATTAAGTTGGTGTTAGTGCAAACTATGTAGTTTTAAGTTAATTATAACAGAATACCACAGACAGGTAATTTACAAACACTAGAAATGGAATTGGCTCACAGTGTGGGAGGTTGGGATGTCCAGGAGCATGGTGTTGGCACCTTGTGAAGGCCTTCTTGCTACATATTCTCATGGCAGAAGAACAAAGAGTGTGAGAGAAAGAGGAAAGGGGTTGAATTTAGCCTTTCAACAGGAACTCACTCCTGCAATAATAAATTTACTTCTGTAACAATGACATAAATCCATTCAAGAGGGGGGATCGAAAATCCTCATAAAGGTCTCACAGTAATGTTGAGGATTCAGTTCTCAGCACATAAACTTTGTGCAACACATTTAAACAATAGCAACCATATACTGCATCGTTCTATTTGTATTAAAAAATCCAGAATAGGCAAATCCAGAGAGATAGTAGGTAGATTATTAAAATTGCTAAGAGTGGGAATGGGGAGTGATGCTAAGGGGTATGAGGTTTCTTTAGGGGATGATAAAAAATATTCTAAAATTGGATAATGATGATGGATGCATAACATATTGTAAAAACTACTGAGTTGTGTACTTTAATATAGTCAATTTTATGTTCTATAAATTATATATTAATAAATTTTTCAATAAAAAAAGGAATTAGGTTTAAAGAAAACAATCAGTGATATTTCATCCAAAGCACAAACTCAATTTCTTTATCCAAAATTCTCAGAGGAAATAACAAATAATAAAATATAGGTATCATCGGGTTGGCACAGTGGCAAGCCATAATGTACTGCTGAAGGGTAGCTGGATACCACATGGCAATGGTAGTTTGAGTCACTGGGCCAGTAAGCCTGAAATGTGCCAGGAACACATGCACGTGCCCAAGATCCAACAGTCTGGAGACAGGGGAAGATAGAGGATCATGGCATGACCAGAACCTCTGGAGGGCGATCTCCTCTCTCTCTCCCTCTCTCCTTTCCCACTCTCCTTTCCCCTCATGTGTGCATACATTTGCTCTATCATGCATAAAGAAAGAAAAAAATAAGTATAATCTTCATGAACTATTCACAGGCTTATTTGAGTTCACTTTATATGTTCCTGTTTACATTAGAATGCCTTTAGCAAATTGCATGAATTCATAAAAGCTGGCCTAAAAGGGACAGTGAAATAAAACCCACAGCTCAAAGTAAAACAAGAACACAGACTGTTAATATAATGTTCAGCTTTGTCACATTACCTCTTGCACTGTTATAAAAAAACAAATTTATTTTCATGCAAAACAAAATTTATTCTCATTAACATTCTATTGCAAAAAGGAAAAGGAATAAACAATGTGACAAGTTGAAAATCAACAAAGAAGCCAAAATTACTTTAGGATGAGATGTTCTAAGTGTTTTCATTATAATAAACAAAACAAAAAAATTGGAATGTAACCGTATTAGACTGTCACTTACTTCTTTTTCATGGTAAATTATATGGAATGTGTTTTACAGATTCCAATTACATTTTTAAAGCTTTAAGAGAAGAGCTTTCCTTTGTTCTGAAATACCATTAAAATAGATTACTTATGTTAATTGATGCATATTAGTGAATGACTTTTTAAAAAAAATTTTGCTTCTACTAAACTTAAGTGTGTATCTTTATACATTGAGAAAAAGGAGACTATATATAGACTAAAAGTAAAATTCCATCAAAATAACATCCAGTTTAGACTGACCCATTCTACTGTTAAATATTGAAAAAGTTCTATAAAACCAAGAATATAAAACATTTAATAAAATGAACTTCCATAATCGCATTAATGTAAATAAAAGATAAATATCAACTTAGTAAACAATGTAATCTCTCACAAACGTATATTTTTAAAAATCTTCAGCTGGTGACATGTACACTTTATAAATCAATGTATATGTAGTAAACTTTCTTCACAAAGTATGTTATAAAATTTATAATTTATGTTATTACCAAGCATTAGAATTCTGGGATAAAAGAAAAACTTCTAGTGTAGCAGCTATAAATTATGATAATCCTTATTCATTTGAATATAAAATAAGAAAAAGCAACAAAAGCACACAAATATCTTTATAATTTATTACAAACTGGTTCATGTGAATTAATCAAATCACTGGTATTTTACTAATTGTCTGCTTATTTTCATGATAAACACTCGATTGGTTTTATTTGATTAATTGATACTAATTTGGTGCTTAACTGTTAAAGAATGAAACAGGCAACATCCTTTCACTCTCCTGGCAACCTTCAGATGCTGGTAGCATTATCATATAGTATGCAGTTATTTTTAAAGGCTTTTGCCATAGGGCACGTGCACTCCCTGGAGAGAAGAGAGACAGAGAGAAAGTGAGAAATCATCCCTCAGGGGCGATAACTCCTGAGACTTTGGGGCCAGAGGACACACATGCCTGGTGGGAGCCAGGTCGGGACTCTAAACTCAGGTTAGTCATGCGGGAGTCCAGCGCCTTAACCACTATGCCACCTGCTGGCTCCTAAGATGCATTTCGAAAAAGGTTATCCATACCTATTTACTTAGTCTATGAAAGAAAGAAGAAACACCTGGAGGTAATTAGGTGATGAAAGTGGAGCCTTCATGATTAGTACCACATGAGGGGATAAAAGATAACCTTTCCTTTTCCTGCTCTCTAGTATAGGAGGATACCATGAGTAGACTGCCATCTGCAAACTAGGAAGAATGTCCCTACCACATTCTAGGTCCACCAGAATCTTGATTTTGGACTCGCTAGACTCCAGAACTGTGAAAAATAAATATGAGTTGTTCAAATCACTCAATCGATGGTATTTTTGTCACAGTAGCCTGACTTGACTAAGACAAATAAATAGAACAAGTTACATAAAAACATTCATTTTCTCTTTTTTCTTTATGATTCAAGCAGGACTGAACACAGCTATGATTATTTAACTGTGATGTTCATCTTATAATGTATAAAGATGTAGTTCAAGTGGAAAAAATAGCACAGTGCAGGGTACATGGAATATATAGCTCTATTGCGGCACTTTTTTCTTTTTTGCTATACTATTGAAATTAAGTTGGTGTTAGTGCAAACTATGTAGTTTTAAGTTAATTATAACAGAATACCACAGACAGGTAATTTACAAACACTAGAAATGGAATTGGCTCACAGTGTGGGAGGTTGGGATGTCCAGGAGCATGGTGTTGGCACCTTGTGAAGGCCTTCTTGCTACATATTCTCATGGCAGAAGAACAAAGAGTGTGAGAGAAAGAGGAAAGGGGTTGAATTTAGCCTTTCAACAGGAACTCACTCCTGCAATAATAAATTTACTTCTGTAACAATGACATAAATCCATTCAAGAGGGGGGATCGAAAATCCTCATAAAGGTCTCACAGTAATGTTGAGGATTCAGTTCTCAGCACATAAACTTTGTGCAACACATTTAAACAATAGCAACCATATACTGCATCGTTCTATTTGTATTAAAAAATCCAGAATAGGCAAATCCAGAGAGATAGTAGGTAGATTATTAAAATTGCTAAGAGTGGGAATGGGGAGTGATGCTAAGGGGTATGAGGTTTCTTTAGGGGATGATAAAAAATATTCTAAAATTGGATAATGATGATGGATGCATAACATATTGTAAAAACTACTGAGTTGTGTACTTTAATATAGTCAATTTTATGTTCTATAAATTATATATTAATAAATTTTTCAATAAAAAAAGGAATTAGGTTTAAAGAAAACAATCAGTGATATTTCATCCAAAGCACAAACTCAATTTCTTTATCCAAAATTCTCAGAGGAAATAACAAATAATAAAATATAGGTATCATCGGGTTGGCACAGTGGCAAGCCATAATGTACTGCTGAAGGGTAGCTGGATACCACATGGCAATGGTAGTTTGAGTCACTGGGCCAGTAAGCCTGAAATGTGCCAGGAACACATGCACGTGCCCAAGATCCAACAGTCTGGAGACAGGGGAAGATAGAGGATCATGGCATGACCAGAACCTCTGGAGGGCGATCTCCTCTCTCTCTCCCTCTCTCCTTTCCCACTCTCCTTTCCCCTCATGTGTGCATACATTTGCTCTATCATGCATAAAGAAAGAAAAAAATAAGTATAATCTTCATGAACTATTCACAGGCTTATTTGAGTTCACTTTATATGTTCCTGTTTACATTAGAATGCCTTTAGCAAATTGCATGAATTCATAAAAGCTGGCCTAAAAGGGACAGTGAAATAAAACCCACAGCTCAAAGTAAAACAAGAACACAGACTGTTAATATAATGTTCAGCTTTGTCACATTACCTCTTGCACTGTTATAAAAAAACAAATTTATTTTCATGCAAAACAAAATTTATTCTCATTAACATTCTATTGCAAAAAGGAAAAGGAATAAACAATGTGACAAGTTGAAAATCAACAAAGAAGCCAAAATTACTTTAGGATGAGATGTTCTAAGTGTTTTCATTATAATAAACAAAACAAAAAAATTGGAATGTAACCGTATTAGACTGTCACTTACTTCTTTTTCATGGTAAATTATATGGAATGTGTTTTACAGATTCCAATTACATTTTTAAAGCTTTAAGAGAAGAGCTTTCCTTTGTTCTGAAATACCATTAAAATAGATTACTTATGTTAATTGATGCATATTAGTGAATGACTTTTTAAAAAAAATTTTGCTTCTACTAAACTTAAGTGTGTATCTTTATACATTGAGAAAAAGGAGACTATATATAGACTAAAAGTAAAATTCCATCAAAATAACATCCAGTTTAGACTGACCCATTCTACTGTTAAATATTGAAAAAGTTCTATAAAACCAAGAATATAAAACATTTAATAAAATGAACTTCCATAATCGCATTAATGTAAATAAAAGATAAATATCAACTTAGTAAACAATGTAATCTCTCACAAACGTATATTTTTAAAAATCTTCAGCTGGTGACATGTACACTTTATAAATCAATGTATATGTAGTAAACTTTCTTCACAAAGTATGTTATAAAATTTATAATTTATGTTATTACCAAGCATTAGAATTCTGGGATAAAAGAAAAACTTCTAGTGTAGCAGCTATAAATTATGATAATCCTTATTCATTTGAATATAAAATAAGAAAAAGCAACAAAAGCACACAAATATCTTTATAATTTATTACAAACTGGTTCATGTGAATTAATCAAATCACTGGTATTTTACTAATTGTCTGCTTATTTTCATGATAAACACTCGATTGGTTTTATTTGATTAATTGATACTAATTTGGTGCTTAACTGTTAAAGAATGAAACAGGCAACATCCTTTCACTCTCCTGGCAACCTTCAGATGCTGGTAGCATTATCATATAGTATGCAGTTATTTTTAAAGGCTTTTGCCATAGGGCACGTGCACTCCCTGGAGAGAAGAGAGACAGAGAGAAAGTGAGAAATCATCCCTCAGGGGCGATAACTCCTGAGACTTTGGGGCCAGAGGACACACATGCCTGGTGGGAGCCAGGTCGGGACTCTAAACTCAGGTTAGTCATGCGGGAGTCCAGCGCCTTAACCACTATGCCACCTGCTGGCTCCTAAGATGCATTTCGAAAAAGGTTATCCATACCTATTTACTTAGTCTATGAAAGAAAGAAGAAACACCTCCAACAGACTCTTCACACTGTGGCCCACTCCAAGCCTTACTTATCCAGGATGACGGGCACGACGTCTAGAAAGAGACCTGGTGTGCAAATGTGAGACCATCTCAGGGCCTCAGCATCCGAGTATTACATCGTTGCTAACCACAGAGGTGGCTTATTCTGTATTCATTTCTATAGACAAAGAAGTAGAAGCTGACGCAAGGTCTCCTTCCATGGACTCTATGGCTTTCAAGCATCCTGAGAATTGTACTTGAGCTCTGGTACCATCAAGGGTTTCTTTCATGTGCAACAAGGGATTATTTAAGAATCATAACTTCAATGTTAAGAGTTTTATATCAGAGTACTACATAGCATGCAAGTCAGGCGACTTTTTTGGTTAAGACTGACTGAAAAAGTAGTTCCAGAGTCACAGCACTAGACGGTACCCCTGCTCTTCTATCAGAGCTTTATCATCTGTCATTTTAAGACTATTTCTACACCTGCTTATAGAGGCAGGAAGTAGTACTTAAAGTTGACATAAGATATTTAAAACTTATTGGTGTTCCACAAAACCACTATTAGGCCTGTGGTATTTATACATACTATTTTACTCCCTTATTTTTTTTTCCCCTCTGAAGTTTCATACTAACAGGTAAAAGGAATTTTCAGGCACATTTTGACTATTGTTTTATATCTTCAACGAATACTGAAAAAATAGTAAACTAAAATCTTTGTCATTATGGAGAGCACTAATGGAGTTGACAATCAGTGTTTAAAAGTCTGGAATACAGTACATTTACATTAACCTTGTGAAGTATATTCATGAGAGACATACATATTTATGGCTCAGGGGTTAATTGAGATTTCTTTGGAAGAATACATGCATGCATTAAGATTTATATAGTATACTTAACTTTTAATTCAAGGAGACTTTGTTTTTTTCATCTGTAGGAGTACAAAATGAGAAAATATATCTGGGTTGTTAATATGTTCATAAAAGTATTTAGCACAACCACTACCACAGTTTCTGGCATGTACATCAGAACTTTGAACCATCTCAAAAAACAATCTAGAACTGAACGAGACTAGTTAAGCAAGATTTAATGACACATAGGAAAAATTTTTTTACATAATTTTAGTTTTCTCATTATAGACCATATGCAGAAATACAAATAAGTACAAGTTTACCTAGCTGGTCACATGGAATGATCAATATACCTTAGGAACGCTTGTTTGTCAAGTGTTCTCATGAAGCATTCGTTATGTTGGCAAGTTTACCAAGGTCTAAAGCATGCCTGACTGTGCAATTTACAAAACCCTACAATGTCAGCCTATTTCAGCAAAACACTCAAAGGTAATCAAGGTTGAGAGTGAGCGTATAGAAATTAAACTACTCCCATCATCATAAGCAGTCCTTTTCATCCTTGTAGTCAGCCAACATGGGGAGAAAGTAACTAGCCTACTTTTAGTGAAAAGATACAAACATATAGAGGCTTCAAAAGACTATATATCTATATGAATAATCTTCCTCTCTTCCACTTCTGTTTTCTCTTTTACAATTAAATTTGTCGGAAGAAAAGTCATGCCTATTTAGTTAGATTCAGGTCTCACAGATTTGGGGACCATCAGGACTCTTTCAAGGGAATTTACATGCATCTGCTAGGATTTATTTATTTATTTAAGAGGTTTTTGCCTTAGGGTGAGTACATTTGCCAGAGGGAGAGAAAAACAGAGACAGTGAGAGGAAAGTGAGAAATCACCCCTAGGGGGAATGGCCACATTACAGTTCCTTTTCCTTCATTCTCCTCCTGGGATCTTGGGTAGAAATGCACGTGTACCCTATGCAAGTTTTAAATTACTGGGTTCAGGACTCGAACCACAGTTGGCCATGTGGGAGTCCAGTGATGTAACTGCTATGCCATCTGCTGGCCCCAAGGTATTAGATTTTTTCAAGTTTATCATCCTCGTACTCTTCATACCGTGCTAAAAGTCACAGGAAATACTGAAGCAGGCCTAGAGACCAAGATAGACAGGTACAACCAGCAAGGTCATGCCATGAGCTCACCCAGCCTCAGTCGTACTGGATCATGGACATACACACCCAGCATACTCAGGGGCATCTCTGAATGAAAACTAGCAACCTTCTCATGTGGGCCAGCCTCACAGTATTGTGTTCTACCCCTGCACCATCATTCAGTCCAAAGTATTAATTCTAAAGCTTAAATATCAGAAACCTACTCTAATTCCTTAGTGGAAACCTCACAAAGTCTTCACAAACAATATATACTTGAGTAATATTGTCATGTTCTCCTCAATCCATCATATTTGGTAATCCATCAGTTAACATTGGAAGGTTTCGCTTTGTTAATATTTTTAAATTTTAATTTTAATATCGTTTTAATTCAAAAGTAATTGTGTGTCTTATAAAAGAGAATAAAATATGACAATTACAAAATATTTATTTGTATTTCTAAACTTAATATATTTAAATGATTGTATCTGCTTTTTAATTTTGTTTTTGTTTTTTTGCCTTAGGGTACATACACTTGCTGGAGAGAGAGAAGGAAAGTGAGAAATCACCATCCCAAAGGGGATGGCCATGATGCAATTTTTCCTCCTCCAGTCTTCACTTGGGATTTGGGGCACATACATACACACCCCACAGTGATTTTCAAGCTGCCAGTCTGAGATTTGAACCATGGTCTACCATGTGAAAATACAACTCTTTAACCACCATGCTAATTGTTGATTCCTATATTTGCATTTTATAATTTGTACTTATACATAGATTTGTCAGGTTTCATAAAAAAATATAGGAAACCAGTTACATTGAAAAATTTTTATCTGCAATTCAAATTTAACTAATGTACTATTTTTAATCTCTTAATAAAACTATGTAAAAACTTCAGAAACATGTATGTAGTTTTCTTATGACTTTTACTAGTATGAATACAGAATATGGGAATATGACCTTTAGTAACAAAATGTGAACAAAAGAATGTTGGAAAGTATCTCATACACCAGGACGATCACCAAAACGCATGCTGTCAAATTATCTTTCATATCTTCTACTGGAAGATTTTAAGTTAAAATGAATGCAGATGAATTGCTGCTTTTTCACAGTGATATAAAGCTTATCTCAGTTTTTTGACAGAGCCTGCATATAACAAAGCTCTTAATGGAATCTGAAATTGTCTTCAATTATACCCGGTGTCTAAAGGTGGGTCAGCCTAGCTTTTTAAGCTCTTAAAATGTCTCTGATTTTTGTCAGGGTTACCAAATTAATAGGACTTCATGAACTTTTGTCTTTACTTTAAAGTTAAAACTTGGAGGCACAAACTACATTTTTTTTTTTTATTTTGCGCATTAGATTTGGAGACGAACTCACAAGTTTCTTTGAAGAATGCCCAGGAAGAACAAGACAAGGACTGACACTGAGGTTCCTTGCACTTGTGAGTGCTATGGAAGTTGTGATCCCTGATTTCAGAAATGGAGGAAAATGCTATTTTCACATATGATTTATTAATTTAGCAAATGAATGTTAGATAAACAACTACTATTTAATATTCCAGGCATTGAGAATATAGTGATGACAAAAACAGGCACCTGCTGATGCCCTCATGAAGCTTATAGTCTAATGAGAGGAGACAAGCTATACATTTGTTATTTTACACCAGGGAACCTGTATGCATACGAGAGAGAAAGAGAGAAATAGAGAAAGCCTCTAATCTGGGCTCTTTCCTCCAAATCCCTGCCATGTGAGGATCCTGGGATTAGAGCTTGTACAAGTGGCATGTTTCTCAAGTCTCCTGCTCAGCCATGGGGGATTCAGCTTCCTCTGCATGTTGCTTAACTGCTGTGCTCCACAGTCAGCTCCATTTACTAATTTAGTCTGAATAAAAATTGCTTGAGGCCAGCCCTGATGGCACAGCAAAAACATAATGCTTTGTGATGAGGAAGCTGCATGGAACATTCTGGGTTTGCATCCCAAGGTCTCCCCATACATGCTGGGAATTCAAAATTCTTAGACATCAAGGAGTTATTCAATTCAAAATAACTAGAATATTTATTGAGTTTAACATAAGATTATTCTGATATTGATCATGAGTAAGTTATGGTCCTAATTTTATGAAATCTGCCATGTTCTGTTTCATAAAATTCTTTCATCTTGGAACCAGCAGATGGCATAATGGTTACATTGCTCGACACCCACCTTGTCCACTGTGGTTTGAGTTCTGGACCCAGAGGCTTAAAACTCACGCCAGGTGTGTGTCCATGCATGGCCAACATCCCAAGAAAAAATAGAGGAAAAGGATTGTGGAATGGCCATCCTCCCTGGGAGGTGATTTCTCACTTTCCCTCTCACCGTCTCCCTCTTTCTCTCCGGGAATGCACGTGTCCTATGGCAAAAGTCTTTTAAAAACAAAGCAAAAGAAAGATCATTATAATAATGGTTTGAGTGGACAGAAACACAGCAGAACAAGTTAGAAGAAGCAATGTAAATAAGTGAATTAAAGTCACAGAAAAGTGCAATAAGAAAATATACTTAAAAAGTACTTTGGAGGTAAATTCTGCAAGATTTGTTTATTGATCAGATGTGGATTTAAAGAAGAAAAAGTAGTCATGGGAGTAGTCTTAGGCAATTCGTTTGGGTGAAGGATGATATCAGCAAAGGAGGGAGTGAATTTAAGAGGAGACAGTTTAACATTAGACAACTCAGGCGCACTGCATTTAAAATATCAGTGGCCATATGATCCAGGTGTTCAATAATTTGTTTAGTGTTCAAATCAGGAATCATGAGAAGAGTTCAATTGCACAAAACAGAAACTGGCTATCCAGGGATAGTGCACACAACTATATAATTTCTGGGTTACAAGTGACACCCCAAGGATCATCTGTGTTCAAGAAAAATGTAGAGAAAGAGAAACTCCAGGAAAACACAGAAGAGAAGCCCAAGGAAAAGTCAAGGAAGAACGAAGAGAAAACCATGTCCCAGATAAGAAGATAACATGTAAGTAATACCAAATGAAGTAGAGAGAGACAATCTAAATTACTCAATCATTTAATTACATTGTTTATTAATTAGGCTGCTCCATGCGCAGGGTGATGCACTGCTCCCGATCTCAGTGGCAATCATGGTTGGAATCCCTGACCCAGTCGGCCTGAAACACACTGGAGCCTCATGTAAGTATCCAGGATCCCACAGATTAGACTGGAGGAAGGAGAGTGGTGTGAACAGACCCCACGGAAGGTACTAATCTCTCTATCACACTCTCTCTTACTCTCATGTATGTGTGCATTGGCTCTATCTATGAATGAAGGAAAAACTCACTGATCAATTAATTAATAAATAAATTAATTATATGGTTGTAACATATTTTAATGAAATGAAATGATAAAGTATTCATTTACTAAATTAACGAATAGTCAATAAAGAGCTCATTGAGTTCTGTAATTAAGCCACAGAAAACATCAGAAAGATTGTTTAAAATGTACAATTTCAGAGTCAATGTTATGAAATCATGAAGATACCAGTGGGCTCTGAAGATACTGCCTTTGTTAAGGTAGCGAGGGAGCTTCTTACCACCGTGTTAGAGCTATCCAAAGGTAATGGGCTGAACAGAAAGAAGTAAGTATTTCTAAATAAATTGTTTTATAATCTCTAAAGCATAAATTTAATTCTGTATTAAAAATTGTTGAAGATAGTGCTAGATGTCACCTGGTTCAATTCTGGCCTTTCACAGCATGAACACCAATGACCAAAATATATTGAGCACTTACTTGTAACAAGCTCAGTTCTAATTGCTTTCCATGCAGAAACTCGGTTTTCCAAGGAATATATGACAAGGATGATAATTTGTTCATGGCCAGACAACTAGTAAAGATAAAGCCAGGAGTCTGACCTAGGCTGATGGCCTCGTAATCTATTTAATCACCGTCACTTACTGCAAGTGAGGAAAGGAATCATATGACATGTCTGATTGGTTATGAGAGTGGAGTCATCACCCAGGGCCCATTCCTCAAAGACTCTGCCCTATTTATAACTCAAATGGTAAAACAAGACAATCATAGTTGCAGATATTGAAAATGAATTGAGCATGCAGATGTCAGTCATGTGCACCATCATAGAAAAAGCTTCTTATTCTGGTTCACTTTGTAGGCCAACTACAGAACCAGATCTATAAGCATTTCCTGACTCTTAGCAGAAAAGAAGCCCAGCATTAATATGAGGTACGGTGACAACATTTTTTTGTTGTACCATTCAGTTTCAGCTCCCTTATAGAGCTTCCTTGACTTAAAATGGAAAGTGCAATAAATAATTTAAACAGATTATTTGCTATTTCTGCTACCAGTGAAGCCTTATAATTCCTCTCACTAGAAAAGGGCTTTCACCATACTAAATAATCAGAAACACTCAACCTACAGTGGTAAGTGCCCAATATTAAATATTTTTTTAAATTTTAAAAAATGTATTCTTTTTAAAATTTTTTAATTTTTTGACCAGAGGGACACAATGAGAGAAGAAAAGTGAGAAAGCAAGCCACCAAGTCCAGGACTCAAACTGTGGTCCGCCATGTGGAACCTTAACCACCACGCCACCTGCTAGTCTCCCAATATTAAATGATTAAATTATTAAATACTTTATACTATAAACTTAAGAAACTTTTCTATTTTTTGGAGAGTTTTTTTGTTTGTTTGGTTTTGGTTTTTATAGGGCATGTGCGCTTGCCAGACAGAGAGAGACAGAGAGATAGAAAGCGAGAAATCACCCCCCAGGTGGGATGGCCATGCCGCAATCCCTTCTCCTCCATTCTCCTCTCGGGATCTTGGGCACGAACGCACACGCGCCCAGGGTGAGTTTTAAGCCACCGGGTCTAGGATGCAAACCACGGTCGACTACGTGGGAGTCCAGCGACATAGCCATTATGCTAACTGCTGGCCCCAGACAACTTTTCTTTTAAATTGGGAAAATAGATGAATTTTTTAAAAATTCTGAAATAGAGAAAAAAAAAAGCTTTAGATAGTTTAAGTGACCAATATTGGCAAAACTTGAAACATGCTTGCCATTAAATATTTACTTACTGTACTCTGTTATCAACTATCTTTAATGTAGGTGTTATTATATTAAAGTAAAAGAATGTGTTATGGAGCCAGCAGATTGTGTAATCATTACATCGATGGACTCTGATGTAGTCGACCATGGTTCAAGTCCCAGATCTGGTGACTTAAAACACACCAGGCGCATGTGTGTATGTGCCCAAAATCCCAAAAGGAGAATGGAAGAGAAAGGACTGTGGCATGGCCATCCACCAGGGGGAATATTTCTTGCCTTCTGTTTCTTTGTCTCTCTCTATCTCTCCAGCAAGTGCACATGCCCTATAGCAAAAATTTCTCTCTAAAAAAAGAATGTGTAATTTCATTTAGTCTCCGATTATAGAGACAGAAAGGAGAAGAAAATTAGGGAACAAATTGCTCTACAGAATTTGAAAACCATTGGCTCAGGCCTGCAAGTTACTTCAGTCTGATATCTAGACTTGAACTGTAATCTTTCACATGTTAGACCTGCTTTCTTCCACTAGAGAGGCTGATCTTATGGGGTTAAATCTTTCTCTTTTTTTTTTTTAAGTTTATTTATTTCATTCCTCCATGAGTGAAAAAGACAGAGAGACAGACAGACAGAGAAACAGGCATCCCAACAGGTTTCTCTGCAATCCACCTCCAACTTCAGCTATCCCCAGACCATGGGCACATATGTGCCTGACATGTTTAGGGAGGTCTCCAGATATGAACCCAGAACCCTCCCATGTGGGTCAGCCTTCCAGAGCATTGTGTCACTACTGCTTTGCCACCATTTAGAACCCCAGAATCACATCTTAACGGAAAGTACCCTTGACAATTGTCTTTCAATTCACTTCTGGTAACATCTTATGGTTTCTAACAGTACTGAAGTAGGTTCTTCACTCAATCACGATAGTCCCTTCCTTTACCTGTCTTCAGTGGAATCTACCCCAAGATTCTCCTGTTTGGTGATTCAAGTTTAAGATTGGCCATCAGTTTCCTGGCCACCAGTAATTGTGGCCTTACTACAATTTAGCAGTAATGCTGTTTAAGAGTATGTCATCTGTTTCATAAAAAATGTTGGCAGGGACTTTTAAAAATAGTTTTTCATTTAAATACTCAATTATAGGGTATTTCTGAAACCTATCATGTCACTGTGAATAACAAACTAGTTTTCTAGATATCATGTGGCTGAAATCAAGATACTTATCATTAAGTGGACCGTGTTTATCGGTACTGCAGGCCAGCCATGAGAAAGCATTTCCATAAGAAGAAGGCATACACGTGAGAATGTACACATCACTTAGGAGAACAGGGCTTTCAGTATCTCCATTTAGATATGTCGTCTGCTCCTTAGAATCTGCAAATGTTCAAATACAGACCTGGGTCCTACCTCTTTGCTGGTCAATGTGACTTTTTTTTATTTATAATTCCTTTCTGTAATAAGAAGCACATGCCATTTTTAAAGAAAATAGTGTCATCTCTGATCTTAGGTTAATCTGCAGGACGGTCATGTCATTGGGTTTGCTTCAAGCACTGCTAGATAAGGGATCTGGAGTAAGAGGAAAAACACCAACCATAGGTAGAGCAAACAGTGTGTTCAGCGACACTCAGTAGCTTACCATATCACTGGCAGTCATCTTGCAGGGCTCCCTGAGGACTCAGTCTGGGTTTCGTTATAGTGGAGGTACCACTTCACAAGCATGTCTACTTTCCACAGAGAAGTGTGAGAATGTGGTTTTATCACCGGGAGTACATACAGGCTGCATGGTACTATGTGATCTGCAGCAACTCAAGATGTATATAAAAGTGGCTTAGAGAAGCCCTGTAACTGTGGAGCAGTTCAATGGGATTTATATGAAGGTTGCTTCTGCCCTGGGAAGATCCACTTTAAGGGAATCTGAGCTTAGAAAGCGAACCGAACCTCCAGTTAGGATAATGTTTGAAAAACAACAACAAAGAAACAAACAAACAAAAAACAATTCTTCTCCTCCATGTACCTCTTGGGATTTTGGTCACGCACTCACGGGCACCTGGAATGACTTTCAAGCCTCATGTACCTCTTGGGATTTTGGTCACGCACTCATGGGCACCTGGAATGACTTTCAAGCCTCAAGGCTTGAACCACTGTCGACCATGTGGGAGTCCAGCACCTTAATTACCACAACACATGCTGGCCCTATTTAACTAAATTTAACAAGACCATGACAACTCATAGCACTTCTTTCTGTGATTTTTAAAAAGCACTGGTATCACAGTAGAATGTCACCCCAAATGATCTTCTTTCATGGTTAAAAGATAAATTTCACCTTCACTCTGAGTGTATTATAATAGTCTAGACTTTTAAGCAGGTATTTATTTGAAGTAGTCATAGATTACATTGCTATCTTCTCTTTTTGTTTGGAGGACTGATTTTTCCTATTCTCTCTAATTTGGAAATCATTTTTCTTTGAAGTTAAAAAAATAGTGAAACTATATCTTATTGTTTCTGTAATATAGCTTCATATCAGTCCCTTCTAAGGTCCCAAGACCTGTAAGAGGCAGAATTGAGATCTATATTTAAAACTCGATCTCAATGCATAGACACTTAACCACTCACTGAATTTCTATCTATCCCATTAGTCTATACTTTTCTAATATTCAGTATTGTAAAATAGATAAACAAAGAGATAAATAAAATCCAAACTTGAGTCAGCAGGTGGCATAGTGCTTAAGGCACTAAACTTCCACATGGCCAACTATGGTTCGAGTCCTGGGCCTACCAGCTTGAAAAATCACACAAGGTGCATGTCCATGCATGTACCAAATTCCAGGAGGAGAATGGAGGAAAAGGGATTGTGTTGTGCTATCCCTCCTGGAGGGTGATTTTCCATTTTTTTCTTCCTATCTCTCTCTGCTCAGCACATGTGCCCTTCAGCAAGAAAGTTATACAAAATAATACTAAATAAAATCCAAACATTTTCTTCATAGAGACTTTCATTTATTTTTTTAAGAAGCAGAATTTACTTGAAAAAAACTGAAAGAGGGAAATGTATTCAATTGGAAAAAAATTGCTTGCACTTTAATTCAAAACCAAAAACAAAGTATCCATGTGTTGGAAATAGTATTAATAATCCTGCAGAAATAAAATCCGTAAAAGTAAAAATTGTAAGGTATAGCACTAAAGTTTATTTGAGATAAAAATTAAGCTTTCTGATCCAGCCTAATTCCCTAGGGGTTAAGGGAGTCAGATGGCCAACTACGCTTTAAATCCTGACCTTGGCAACCTGAAAAACATGCTAGGCTCATGTAATGTGTGTACATAAAATAGCAACTGGATGGAGAAGTGATGGAAAAGGGATCACAGTGTGACCATGCCCCATGATGGGTGCTTCACCTTCCCTTTCTCTGCGTCTCTCTGACAAGTGCCTATGCTGTCTGGTAATTAAAAAAGAAAACAGTCACCTTTCTTATTAATTATCCCACCAGCTTCTAATTTGCTAGCATTTAGCAGGTCTTAGCAGGACTATGACATCGCAATTAGAGTTTTTTGTGCTGTGAGATACCCACTAGTTTATCAAGCAGCTTATACATTTTTATTCCCTACAGAATTTTTCATCCAGGTTTTGGGAGGTAATAAAGAACAGAGGTGGAAAACTGAAAGATATCTATCTAATTAGTATTTAATCCAATGCTAGACATTTGCCCAGGTATCGATCCCCTTCACAACCAGCTCAGTCTCTCTCTCCCAGGATGACCCCCATCTTCTAGAAACATTAGTACCAATGTGGTCCTGGGAAATTGGAGAAGTATCTTCATTTGGGGAAAGTGGAGCAGCCTTATTAAGCTGCCTAACTCTTGCAGCCCCAATTCCATCCATGTACTTCAATAAAGTCAACTTTGTCTCGGCCTGTGAAGTTGTATGAAACATATTTAACTATGTTTTATGACCCTTCTTATTACTTTGAGAGTCTTTTGGAATGCTAGAAGCACTGTTTTCTACAGAAAGAAGACCCCAATAGGGCCCCTGCAGTCCTTATGGGTACTGGAAGGCGT
>NW_006159654.1:1651050-1684163 GCF_000334495.1 Tupaia belangeri chinensis | reverse complement strand
CGGGAGGGCTTTTGTGGATATTGGATTTTGTGTGTTAAAGCCATTATTATTCTCATGGATCCTCTATTCCAATACTTGTGCATACACACAGTAAAATGATAGTGTCCATTATTGTGCTGATCCAAGGCAAAAATGGGTAATAAATTTGGTCCAATTATCTAGAGTGTCTACCTAACTGTAGTGCAGTTTTATTAAAGATAGTTAGAATTGTCCTAGTTACTCAGAATTAGAAGCCTGAGAAAGGTACAGAGGAGAGAAACCTTATAAAACAAAGCCTAACAAGTATGCATTTTAATTTAATGTAATATTTACCTAAGAATATAGAATTGACCCAGTGTGTGACCTAGGACTTGTCTTTTCTGTTTGGCCATCTCAAAAATGTTACAAATATTGCATGCCACTTACAAGTTCCTCATCTCAAAGATTTTGTCATTCTAATATGGAGCTGTCTCTAATTTGAAGAATTTTTTATTAAAATACATTTCATAACATGGATGAATATGAACTTCAAAATTTGTCAGCTTATCAAAATTCTTGAATGCTGAAAAACTGATAATTTTCCAAATAAGTGTTATTATTCGGGATGAAGATATAAAGTGTTTGTGAAGTTTTTTTTTTGTTTTTTTTTTTTGTTTTTGCATTGTGTCAATGTAATGATTTTTTTTCTAAATTAAGAGCAGACAGCTATTTAGACATCAAGAGAGCTGCTTGAAATAGTGAACACTGTATTATTAAAGCTCACAAGCTGAGGTTTGCTGACAAGAATAATAATAATAAAACATAACCTTTTATTTCATCAGAGAAAGTTATGCCTGCCCAAGATCTGAAGCCCAACATCCATAAAATGGTTTCACACAAGTGACATCCTATTCAAAACAGCTGTCTGCAAAGAAAATAAATGGGATTTAATCTGCCATAAAATGAATTGCACAATTTATTTTTCTTGAGGAAGTCATGCCTTTGTGACATTGGTGAGCCGTAACAGTTTTACTTTTAAAAGAAGCATCTCTTTCTATGCCAGACCCATATTAATTCAACCATGTGGAATCTTTTTCCAGAAAAAGCAACTGGAAAGGCAATAGGCTTATCTGCCAATGGATGTCTTTCTTTACCTTTAGAAGTAGTAGTTTAAAATCCATTCTTGTAGCTGTTTTGAAATGTAAACTATAATATCACTATCTACACTCAGTGGTCTGTGCATATTTTATTTTTTGTAATTTGCTGAACGGCAAGTTGCTGTAGAAAGCGCAGAGAGAGAGGGAAAATGAGAAAGCATTCCCCAAGCAGGATGGTCACACCCCAATTCCTTCACATCTCTTTCTCCTGTCATGATTTGGGGCATGCACACACATGTACTTGGCATGTTTTGCAAGGCCCTGGGTCCAGGATTTGTAATGTGCAGTCAGTCATGTGACATCTGGCCACCTCAATCCTGTGCCAGGAGCTGGTCCAGTCAGTGGATCTGAAACATTCTCACCACAAAGAAATGATAATTATTTGAGGTAATAGATATGTTAATTAGCCTGATTTGATTATTCTGCAATGAATGTATGTATGGAAACATCATGTGTTACCCTATAAATATATATCATTATTATTTGTGAATAATACTTCTAAAATAAGTGAATGAACAAATAAATAAATACATGACATTAACTTTTTTTAAGAATAGTTTTATAAAATAAGCCAAAATAAATGTGTAATCTTGATATAAATAGATTTAAAATGTTTGGTAATGGCGATTGAAATATAATGAAATTGTCAAAATTACCCATTAATATCCCACAAGAGATGGCATTTCATATGCTTCAAACTAAGATTTAAGAAGAGAACAAAATTTAAAAAGAACAAAACGCTAGTTCGAAAAATAACAGGGTCAGGGACCAGCAGTTGGCGTAATGGCTATGTCGCTGGACTCCCATTTAGAGGACCATGGTTCGAGTCCCAGACCCAGGGGCTTAAACTTGTGCCAGGAGCGTGTGCATGCATGCCCAAGATCCCGAGAGGGGAATGGAGGAGAAGGGATTGCGGCATGGCCGTCCCCCCTGGGAGGTGATTTCTCGCTTTCTGTCTCTATGTCTTTCTCCATCTTTCTGTTGCACACACGCGCCCTTATAGCAAAAACCTCTAAAAACAAAACAAACAAAAATAAAAAAGGAAAAATAACAGGGTCAGATGGTGGAATGGTGGTTAAGTTGTCTGACTCCTACATGGCTCACTGTGACTGTGCAGTTGTAATCTCATACCCAGTATCTTGAAAAACAAACCAGGTGTATGTGCACGTCTGCCCCAAATCCCAAGATGAGAAAGGACTGTGGTGTGGTCAGCCTGCCATGGGGTGATTTTGCATTTCCTTGACAGGTACAGGCCTTATAGCAAATTTAAAAACTAAAATAAATAAAAAATAAAGGAAGAAAAAAAAAAGAAGAGAAGAAAACAGTTGCTGAGATTTGTCATCTTTTCAACATAGAACGTTTACAAAAAATTCTTACAAGCTGCTTACAAAGCAAGTACAATACAATTTTAACTTCCAAATTGACTAATCAGAAAACTTTTCAATGTGGATATTTTAAAGACAATAGAATAATAAATACTTTGTTTATTTCAATCATTCAGGTATACACAATAGTTTTATTTTGGAGAGGTTTTTGCTATAGGACGTGTGTGTTAGACAGAAATACGGAGACAGAGAGACAGAAAGTGAGAAATCACTCCCCAGGGAGAATGGCCACCTCACAATCCCTTCTCCTCAATTCTCTTCTTGGGATCTTGGGCATGCACACACACGTGCCTGATGCGAGTTTAAGTTACCAGGTCTGGGACTCAAACTGTGGTCGACTACATGGGAATCCAGCAACATAGCCATTATGCCAACTATTGGTCCCACAGAATACTTTTTTAAAGGACAAAAGAAAAAAAGCAAAAATACCACAAATGTTCAACTCTGGAATTTGCTCTAATACAATATGTGGTATCTGACATACAGTCCAGTTTAGGCTAGATATAGAATTAGGCTGTTTTTCTATTCAATTCATTCCATCAAGTATTTTCCCAAAGACTTATATTTGTCTTCAAAATTAACTTAGATGTATCCTGTTATGATAATGACAGTCTTGCAGATAACATCCACTAAAAGACTTTTAGCAGTTAATGTTATGACTAGCTATAAACAAATGTCTATTTGTATGTCAGTTCAACAAACTTGTCTTTTAAATTAATTAAAAATCTCAAAATAACTAATATTGAAAATTAGTTCAGTGAATTGAGATATGTCATTCTTTCTTTAGAAGACAGAAGAATATGATCTCATGAAAATATTCACAGTATTCTAACAACCAACTCAGCATTATAAAGATTAATCCATGAAATAATTCATCAAGAAAAGCATGTACCTTTATAATATTTCAAATTCCCTTATTCTAATAGGCAAAATAAATAAAGCATTGTAATAGTAATCATGAGGATTTTAAATGTGTATGTAACCCTCAGTAACATTCCTGAAAACCTAAGAAATTATTCACATTTGCACATTGGAAGAAAAAGGAGACTATAAAATACTGTTCTAAGGGCCAAGAAGTGGTATAGTGGTTAGGGCCCTGAACTCCCACATGGCTGACTATAGTGTGAGTTCCAGACCTGGTGACTTGCTTTCTTTTATTCTTTCTCTACCCATAGCATATTTAATATAGAATATAAATTTAATATAGTATATATGTTATATGTACAACAAAATTAAATAATTATTTTAAATTGTTGTTATAAACATGAAAGAAAAAAAAAGTTCAACAAGGTTCTATAGCTCATTATTTTTACCAGATAAATTATGTTGTTTATATAAAGATTGAATTTTAATTTAAAAGGAACAAGAAGAGGAGCCCGTATTCTGAATAGAGACTACTCAAAGTAGGTTCTGCTACCTATGAGCGATGCTTACATTTCTATGACTGGAAAAAGACTTTTTCATGAGTTGATTTTATATTTTGTAACCTGCCAAACTTTTACTATTGTAGGCTCATTTTCCTCTGAACTTAAGAGCATATTCCTGCTTTACATTTATATTGATGACCAGAGAAAAAAAGTGCCACTCGAAGTCCCAAATGCCCTTACAGTCTCAAATGCTAAAACTAGCTGGTAAGCAGAGCTGTGTTAGTAAAGCTACCTGTGCATATCACCATAATGCAATAAGATATACAAACATCATCAGAAATCAGAAGAGCTTTCTTTCCGTTCTTCAGCAGACGATGCTGGATTTCTAAATAGGAAAGCATAATACTGTATTTTATAACATTTTCTTAGCTCCTGCTAGTTAGTATTTAGTCTGATGCATATTGTAATTTTAAAATAAAATCATTCTCACAATTTTAAATCTGAATGTTAAATCTAAACAATTCCAAGATTTATTTAAAGTGGCTAGCTCTCTATAAATCTGAGATATAAGAGTTGCTTGTCTTATAGTCTAGTAGAGTATCTGATGAAATACCAGCACTAAAACATTTTTGTCGACTGTCATCTCACAATCTTTATATGCACTCTACTGTTAGTATTTCATGATATAAAATAGAAATACACTTCCATTCTTCCTCTATTTTACAACCTTTTCACACGGATAATACCTTCCAACTTTGAACAGTCGTAAAACTTGTGCTAACTGATGTGTCTGCTTATGGAAACTTTCCTAATGTGTACTTGGAGACAATGAATTGAAATTCAAGACTGGTCATTAATATTTGTAAAATCATTTAAAAATAGTACGGTTATTTAAAAGATTTATAAACACTTTTAACTATATGAAAAGTTTAGGATTTAGGTTTTTTTGCTGTAATGTGGATCTTAGAAGGATTTTGTGGGTCTTAGAAATTCCTTTCCTATTTAGTCTGATGCATATTGTAATTTTAAAATAAAATCATTCTCACAATTTTAAATCTGAATGTTAAATCTAAACAATTCCAAGATTTATTTAAAGTGGCTAGCTCTCTATAAATCTGAGATATAAGAGTTGCTTGTCTTATAGTCTAGTAGAGTATCTGATGAAATACCAGCACTAAAACATTTTTGTCGACTGTCATCTCACAATCTTTATATGCACTCTACTGTTAGTATTTCATGATATAAAATAGAAATACACTTCCATTCTTCCTCTATTTTACAACCTTTTCACACGGATAATACCTTCCAACTTTGAACAGTCGTAAAACTTGTGCTAACTGATGTGTCTGCTTATGGAAACTTTCCTAATGTGTACTTGGAGACAATGAATTGAAATTCAAGACTGGTCATTAATATTTGTAAAATCATTTAAAAATAGTACGGTTATTTAAAAGATTTATAAACACTTTTAACTATATGAAAAGTTTAGGATTTAGGTTTTTTTGCTGTAATGTGGATCTTAGAAGGATTTTGTGGGTCTTAGAAATTCCTTTCCTATTGTGTGTGTTCTTTCCTTGTCTTTTTTTTTTTTTAATTTGGCATGAATGTTACTAACTGCTTTCAAAGCAAAATAAAATCTAGAACTTTTTGGAAGGCATTATTTGTATCACAAAGAAAATTGGTAAGGTAAGGGATAATGGCAACAACCTGAAATTCAACTCAAAATGTTATAAAATGAGTTCATAAGAAGGTAAAACAAATGCCTACACATTTGTGAAAAATGCCAAGGTTTATCAAAGAAAGGTAACAATAAACGTTTCATAAAATAATGTAGAGGCCCCTTACAGGCTTGTTAAGTTCTATAGTACTTATATACTAAATAGTATACTCAAATAGAAAAAAATGTATTTAATAATAACTTCTATATAAAAAACTGTGCATCCACATTATTCATTTGGAATTTCAACCTCAATTCTGAAAGACATGACAGTAATTTTTAAAACTTTAATTCATATAAAAACTACACATAGATCTTGTTGAAATGAAGATTCTGATTTATCCGGATGAGGCCTGAGATTCTGCATTTCTAAGAAGCTTCAAGATGTTGCTGATGTGGCTAGGCCATAAACCACACTTGAAATCAAGGATTTATGCTATCTGAGTGAAAATAAGCTGAATTTCTTTAAAAATTGCTGGTACTGCTAGCTTGGGATGAAAGTTTCAAGTCTCCAGGTTTTCCTTCAGCTAGTACGTACACAGAGAATAGCAGAACTTTGTGAAATGAAAACACTCATTTATCCACCTTTTTGAATCAGGAAGTTTGAAACAAGCGGGAACAAGAGCGAGTGAAGGTGTGTCTATGTGCTCGCACTGGTGCGCCTGCTCCCAGGTTCACGGTAGTACCTTCCTAACTTGCATTAAGGGAAGTAAGTGTGTCAGCAGCTCTCCCGTGACTATCCTCAATTTGAACTTGCATTCATCTAAGCATACAAAGTTCAGAGAATTGTCAGGTTCAAATATAGCCTATCTCTGAGGTTAAGCTCCATCTTATTTCACACATTTCAACATTTTCCATGTGGATGCCGTTAAGGTTGCCTGGAATTTGGAGATAAGCCCAGGATTAGTCCTGCTTTAAAGTCATCATAAAGCCTTGTTATAGGCCTCAAGTTAAGTTGTTAAATGCATTTCTCAGAGCTTACTGGGAAAAAAAAAAAATTTTTTTTTTTTTTTTTTTTATATATATATTTTTTTTTTAAGAAGTCACATTCACTAACTTTGGGAAGCTTCAGATAGCAAAAATACAGTGGTGGTTGTTGAAAACTTACCTGCAGGCCTGCACCTTCATGTTTTTATGGATGGTAGGCTTACGTTCTAAGGCTAAAAATCATTGTTTACTAAGCTTGCTTTAGGAAAAATATCTAAACTGAGTATGTTGGATGGGATATTCAGTCTTTTTTATTTTAAGCATTTTGAAAATTGGGGCAACTTATTCAAGCAGAGCAGATTTTGATAAGCTCTTGATAATGATTATCTATTATTCTATTAATATAATAATAAATATTTTACTAGTTTTCTTTCTCTACTGCTGTCAAACTCACTACTACACTATTTTTCAATTACTATGATACTTACATGTGTTAAAAACAGGAATTAATAATGATACATTTGTCTTAATAACACAGCTAAAACATTGACTTTTCTATTTTATTTATTTATTTCTGTCCTGTGTAGCCATTCTGCTGGCCTGGAGGACATAAAATAAAAAGTGGTAGTATTTCATCAAGTCTTGTCAAAATTTCATTGCCTCTGGCTAAAGGACATTGCAGAATATCTGGAGGAGGTATAATGCAAAGTTATTAAGTTGCATACTGAACCGAATTGGGATTGGAATGATTCCCTGAAAATAAATTTGAAGTGTAACCTGCAGAAATAATTTCTAAAGGAAAGTCAACAGGCTCCCTACATCTTTCTCCAAAAGAAATAATTTCTAAAGGAAAGTCAACAGGCTTCATACATCTTTCTACAACTTTAAATTTTGTCTAGACTATTTAATCTGATTTGTAAAGAGTAGGTGAAAAAACTTCTACATACTACAGATTTTAGAATTTCTAGGGTTGTCCAAAAACTAGTATAAGATAATCATAGCTTTTTAACACCAGAGCAATAGAGATAACAAAATAGAACAGAGTAGATAAAGTTTCTTAGAGGTCCTATAAATAAGAGATGCACTGGAATACCTTCTTTTTTATTAATATAGGAGTGAAACTAATCTTGAAAAGGATTCTGGTAAACACTCATATAAGACTATTCATACAACTTGGGTAGATAACATGATTGCCTTTTTAATTAAATTCTTACAATTTTATTTTGCTTTAGAATTTATAGTAGCTTACTGATATTGGAGATTTTTTTTAAATGCTAAAGCAGTTCTAATTTTTCTAATATGTTATGAATTTTTATAACAATCTTCATATGTCATCTGAGCAACTTCCATTGTTTCTTGAGCTCACTGGCTAGATTTTTGTGGGTTATATTTGATTAAATTGGGAAGATCTCTGCAATTAAGTGTGGAGGGTATTTAAGTGTATTCGGTGAGTATAGTTTAATAGCTGAGAGCAATTACTCCTGTATGTAGAGCATGATTCCCTTAACCAATCATGATTCTCGATCATATCTTCTCTATGAGGAGACTCTATTATTCTTTTCATTTTGATAAATTTGAAACTCAGAAAAATTAATTCACTCAATGTCATACAGTTAATGATGCTGCGATTTTGACCTGCATTCATTACCTTGATTACTTGTATTTCCCATAATTCAGAAAGCAGAAATAATGCTTCTTAGGCCCACCACTATAATATACATGAAATAATATTATCAAGTGAGATTTTTTATAGTCCAAAACAGAAAGTTGACAGAAAGATCTTTCCTATTTCATATATCTTTATAATTATAACATATCACAAAAGTTTTCAAAGTATTTTTATCACTTATTTCTTCCAAAGTTTACCTTTATTTCTACATATAAAATACTTTCAACTTGATAGTTCATAGGAATAAAATATATTAATGAATGATTTACCTAAGCATTAAAAGAATTATAATCTTTAAAAATATCCGATAAGAAAGTAAAAAAAAAAATCACTATTGCTATCCTAATAATCCTTTTTCTGTTGATCTACTTCACTAAGGCTTATTAAATTGACAGCTTACTTCCCAAGTAATATTATATGCAGAAAGATAGTTTATCAAAGTTGCCATTGTGACAAAGATGACAGTTATTTGAAGCCAAAAAAAGTAGGTCCTATTATTTTTATCTGTCTTTAAAAACTTTTAACTGAAAAGTATCTCTTAGAAATAATCAGTGAAAAATGACTTATAAGCCACAATTTTATTATTATTTTCATTTATTTATTTATTTATTTTTGAGAGGTTTTCGCTATAGGGCACATACGCTCACCAGACAGACAGAGAGAGACATAAAGACAGAAAGCGAGAAATCACCCCCCAGGGGGGATGGTCATGTCGCAATCCCTTCTCCTCCATTCTCCTCTTGGGATCTTGGGAACACCCGCACACGCGCCTGGCGTGAGTGCTAAACCACCGGGTCCGGGACGCGAACCGCAGTCGACTACGGGGGAGTCCAGCAACATAGCCATTATGCTAACTGCTGGTTCCCAAGCCACAATTTTATACTATCAAGTTGTTTCTTACTATATTACTCCCAGGTCACAAGTCTGTTGTAATAGTTTACCAACACAAAGTTAATTATGTAAAAGAGTTATCCAGAGAAATATCACCTATATTTTGTAGTACCCGTCAATCAAAAAAGACTACTTACTTACTTGGTGGTCTTCAACCTCAGATCTGTATTTTATTTTTCATTTAAGAACAAAATTTTAGCTTTACTAACATATTAAGTACCTATTATTACTATTTTAAGAGGGCTGAGCTAATAATGACTATTTTGACATAAGTAGTCCCAATTTGAATCAAAAGAAATGATTGCATAGTTTCAGCTGCTTTGTAAATTTCTGAACATTTCTATTCTGGATACTGGCTCTTATTTTCAGGTAATATTGAATGTATAAATGTCTACCTATGTAATACAATGCCAAAATGACTTCATATCCAACCCAAATGACTGATTTGGTAGTTTACATTTTAATAGAATGGTGTTAACCTCATTTTTGTCACATATGCTTCAATATCTCTTAATGCTAGGCCCGTCTTTACTCATTATTTCAGATGAATTATTGGAGACTATAACTGTGTTAAAGAAACCTCAAAATTAACACATTAAACAGTCTTTGCATAGAATTTTTGACTATGATGAAGAAGTGACATTTTTGCTGGTAATGAAATTTCCAAAACCTCAATTAAGCCACAGCATCTCAACATGCACTCTCTTTTGAAACCTAAGAAAACTAGTCAATCAAATTATTTTTCTGTCATTCTTTTAGATACAGTGGAGTTCAGTGACTCATTCATGCAATAAAATACAAATTAGAAAATTATACCCAAAATAGGTGAATATCATTGGAAAGCTTTCCTTCTCTAGGCTAACACAAGCCAATAAAGGAGGACTGTACTTTCTCTGCAGTATGAACAACTCTCACATTTAGATTGAATTTGATGTATGAAGTCCAACTCTCAGAAAACTTTCCATAATTTCATTCTCCTGTCTTATAAACCAACTCATGTTTTGTCAGAGTCATAAAAATATTAAAACTTATGTCAAATGTTCTATTACACAGTTTTGCTAGATTGTTCCGTTATGATTCTGATATGATAAAATTGCTAAGCAAAAATATGTAGTTGTGTCCCTTATAATTTCTAATATTTATGAAGCAACACAAATACAGCCTGGATCATGTCTCATACTAGTAAATAATAGTGTAGATACACTTTTCAGAAACAGAAACAAATTTTAAAGTTCTACTCAAATATTTCTCCACTCATATATACCTACAATACTATATTATGCAGTGTTTGTCCTGAAGCTGAAAGTAGAATTTGAGGCATTTTGCCAACACCTGTCTTATTTAAAACAGAAATGAAATGCAAATTTCTTATAGTTCCTCAAATGACATCGATAGCTTCTCATTAAGTTGCTTTTGCATCCAGTCAACATTTTATGAAATCACAATATAGATAAGACATAATTACCTTTCAGATGGAATCAGATCAGAACGAAACTCTCGCTGTCTGCCTTTTTTTCTTTTTTTGAGAAGATCTGAATGATTATGTGGGTGATAACAGAATCAGATCAACTGTATCTTACCTCTATCACTGAAGTCATCTACTAGGATGATTTCTGCTATGAGACTCTCCGGGGTTCGGTTAATTATGCTGTGTATGGTCCGCAGGAGTGAAGTCCAACCTTCATTATGAAATGGGATAATGATGCTGGTGTTTGGCAGTCTTTCCAGGTACATCTTGTGCTTACAGCTAGAGATGATAGAGGAAGAAAAACAGTTATGTCAAATGCAAAGCTGTAGTGTATCTTGTACTGTTATTTATTCATTGTGTTACCAGATGACTGTGGAAACATGACTTGGTCTAATACTTTCCCAACCAGAGCTTTTATGTCATAACAGTCACTGTACTCATTGACAGAATTCATTGATTCCTGTTCATTCTCTCTCTCCTTTTTTTCTTTTTTAAAGAGATCATTTTTTTTTTCCTGTAGGACATATGTGCTTGCTGGAGAGACAGAGAGAGAAAAAGTGAGAAATCACCCCCCCAGGAGGGGCAGGCAGGCCGCAATCCCTTCTCTATTCTCCTCTTAGGATTTTGGACACACATGCACATGTACACTGTGTGAATTTCAAGAAGCTGGGTCCAAGACTCAAAGAATGGTCAGCACTGTGGGAATAGAGCACCTTTACAACTACACCATCTGCTGGCCTCCATGCTCCCTCTTAATGAAGTTAGTTTATCTTGGTACCAGCAGGTGGCATAGTGGTTAAGGCACTGGACACTCCCACATGGCTCACCACAGTTCGAGTCCTAGATCTGGTGGCTTGCTTTCTCACTTTCCTTCTCTCTCTGTGTCCCTCTCTGGTCAAATTAAAAATAATAATAATAATAATAATGAAGAAATTAAATAAATAAATTATTATTTTTTAAAAAAGAAATTACTTTATCCTCTCATATCAAGAGCTCAAATATATCAGTGCATTGAATAATGTACTCTTGTTAATGCACATTTTCCCAATTGTTAAATAATAGAAAGATAAATGATATTCATCAAAATTGCTTCCACTGATACATAATTAAGCTTTAGATGGAGTACTTGCAAAGTTTTGAAGCTTTAACTTCTATAATAATTACACTTGGGGTTAGATTGTGGCACAGGGGTAATGCAAACAGATTCACACGAGAAGATCCTTGGTTCATGTCCCAAGACCTCATTCTGCACACTGCATAAGAGCTTGCATGCCATAATCCATACTGGCTGAGGGTGGGTGGATTACAGTGGGGATCTTATTGAGAGTGTCTCTCTCTCTATTTCTCTCTCTCTTTCATGGAAAAAGTACATTTTAAAACCTTTTTAAGAATATACTTAATTAGTCAGCTTTGACTGGGGAGTATGACAGTGACTGGATAGTATTTAAGGCTTTAAGAGGAAAAAAAATCTTTCAATTAAATGAAGAGTTAATCTGAAAAAAAATCTTTATTAAATATAACAGCATATGGGAACCAGCAGTTAGTGTAATGGCTATGTCGCTGGACTCCCACGTAGTTGACCGTGGTTCGCGTCCCGGACTCACGCCGGGCGCGTGTGCTTGTGTGCCCAAGATCCCGAGAGGAGAATGGAGAAGGGACTGCGGCGTGACCATCCCCCCGGGGGGTGATTTCTCGCTTTCTGTCTCTCTGTCTCTGTCTGTCTGGCAAGCGAAAGTGCCCTGTAGCAAAAACCTCTCCAAAAAATAAATAAATAAACAAACAAATAAATAAATAAATAGAAATCCCCCCCCCAGGAGGGACAGGCAGGCCACAATCCCTTCTCTATTCTCCTCTTAGGATTTTGGACACACATGCACATGTACACTGTGTGAATTTCAAGAAGCTGGGTCCAAGACTCAAAGAATGGTCAGCACTGTGGGAATAGAGCACCTTTACAACTACACCATCTGCTGGCCTCCATGCTCCCTCTTAATGAAGTTAGTTTATCTTGGTACCAGCAGGTGGCATAGTGGTTAAGGCACTGGACACTCCCACATGGCTCACCACAGTTCGAGTCCTAGATCTGGTGGCTTGCTTTCTCACTTTCCTTCTCTCTCTGTGTCCCTCTCTGGTCAAATTAAAAATAATAATAATAATAATAATGAAGAAATTAAATAAATAAATTATTATTTTTTAAAAAAGAAATTACTTTATCCTCTCATATCAAGAGCTCAAATATATCAGTGCATTGAATAATGTACTCTTGTTAATGCACATTTTCCCAATTGTTAAATAATAGAAAGATAAATGATATTCATCAAAATTGCTTCCACTGATACATAATTAAGCTTTAGATGGAGTACTTGCAAAGTTTTGAAGCTTTAACTTCTATAATAATTACACTTGGGGTTAGATTGTGGCACAGGGGTAATGCAAACAGATTCACACGAGAAGATCCTTGGTTCATGTCCCAAGACCTCATTCTGCACACTGCATAAGAGCTTGCATGCCATAATCCATACTGGCTGAGGGTGGGTGGATTACAGTGGGGATCTTATTGAGAGTGTCTCTCTCTCTATTTCTCTCTCTCTTTCATGGAAAAAGTACATTTTAAAACCTTTTTAAGAATATACTTAATTAGTCAGCTTTGACTGGGGAGTATGACAGTGACTGGATAGTATTTAAGGCTTTAAGAGGAAAAAAAATCTTTCAATTAAATGAAGAGTTAATCTGAAAAAAAATCTTTATTAAATATAACAGCATATGGGAACCAGCAGTTAGTGTAATGGCTATGTCGCTGGACTCCCACGTAGTTGACCGTGGTTCGCGTCCCGGACTCACGCCGGGCGCGTGTGCTTGTGTGCCCAAGATCCCGAGAGGAGAATGGAGAAGGGACTGCGGCGTGACCATCCCCCCGGGGGGTGATTTCTCGCTTTCTGTCTCTCTGTCTCTGTCTGTCTGGCAAGCGAAAGTGCCCTGTAGCAAAAACCTCTCCAAAAAATAAATAAATAAACAAACAAATAAATAAATAAATATAACAGCATAGAATATATTAAGATTCAAGTTAAGACATTATCATGTGCTTTATGGAAACTATCCAGAAATCTCAAATTGATTTTTTTATTGTTTAACAATTAGAGAAACTGAAAAGGAAGACTTTTCTTATCCCATCCCTTTGTCAATTATTTAACATAAGAATCTGTTAACTTTTACAATATTTATAAAACAAGTAGATTTTGATGTTTTCCATAACAACAAAAAGAGTTAGACAAACTTCAAAGTGATACCATGCTTTGGAAATAAATATGCTATAAAAATATGAAATTAATTTGAGGATTATTTTAAATGGCACACACACACAATGTGAAAGCAATAAGTCAGTAATTTACAAGGAAGTGTAATGGACACTTTCATAAATAATGCACATATCTAGAAAAGACTGCTAATGTAATTCAGACCCCCCAGCCATAATTATGCAGGCCCATCCATTCTTCTGAACAAAGTCAAAGACACAAGATAAAATATTCAGGATAATTATACCTACTGTCCAAAGCACCATACCTCAAAATGTTCTGGAAATGCAAGTGATATTTCCAAGAAGGAGAAGTATTTTTTAAACATGAAGACAAAATATTACATATATATTATATATATTATATTTATATATATATATATACACACACACATATATATATGTATATATATACATACACACACACACACACACACACACATATATATATATATATAAAACTTGTTTATTAAATAAGATTGTATTAGGAGTGTTATTCTGTTAACAATAAATGGGTTCATGACTTTAAAAAAATGTTTAACTGTCACATACAATCCCTCAGAAATCAGCCGCAAAAGTATTTAAGATTAATCATATGCAACAAGGCTTTCCCTCTACAAAATATTTCAATAATTTCTGTTGATGTGAGTTCAAATTATTACCCTATATGAAATAATAAGAATACTGGGACCAGCAGGTGACATGGTATTTAAGGCACATGGCTGAATACAGTTCTAGTCCTGGACTCAGTGGCTTCAAAATCATTCCAGACAGTGTGTGTGTGTGCGCTCAAAACCCTGAGAGGAAAATGGAGGAGAAGAGATTACACTATGGCCATCCCCCTGGGTGGTGATTTCCTGCTCTTCCTCTCTCTGAAACTCTCTACGACTTTCTCTAGTGAACTCATGCATTCTATGACAAAAATGTAAAATATGATGAAAGGATACTTTATACCATTCATTCATTCACTCAAATCATGATAATATACCAAAGGTTTCATATAAACCAGTATCCTAATTAGAAATTAAACAAAGAGCAAAATCTACTTAATTTCAAGACCTTAACACTATGAAAAATACAAATTGACAAATAGTTACAATTTTTAAATGAAATACACATTACAGAAAGAAGTTTAATAAAGTGCTATAGGAACATTTAATAGAAGACCCTAAACCAATTTAAAATAGTGTTGTAGAAATTTAAGTGAAATTTTAAGATGGTCTTCAGAAGAAAATTTCAAAATGTATTTAGTAATAGAACTGGAAGGATTTGATAACTGGGAAAAGTAGTTAAGGAGGACTCCCATGTTTGGGGCAACAGCAATTGACCTGATGAAATACAGACTAATTTAGGAGTACATTTGAGGGTCCCATTTGAGAGTTTCTAAGACTGATGATACAGATAATGAGTTCAGTTTTGGTCATGTTATGGTTGACGTACTAAAACAACATCTAGTTGAAAATAGCCTTTACACATACACACACACACACACACACACACACACACAAACTGGGATCTTCAGGAAATTCATGGAAAATATGTATTATAAAAACATCATGCATGGTTTTTACTTTTTTTGGAACAAAATAAACTTGTATTTTCATTTGATTTTTTTTCCACTAACTTTCGGAACTATCCTCATAAACTATATACACCTGTCAGCCTGTCAATCATCCATCTATCTACCTATCATCTATCTATGTGTATGTGTGTACCTCAAGGTAAAGACATGTCTGGTGGAAGAAAGAGGCTTGTGAGTCATAAGCTCTGGCAGATAATGCCAGCACAGCACTGATACCCGCTTAGCACTCGCCATTCCACTGCAAGCCAAGAAGGCCCTTTATAAGGACATGTACATATGGCAAATGCTCTCTCTCGTCTCTGCACAAAGGATGAATCAGAAGTTCTGGGGAATTAATGCCTATGGAACAAGTATCAACCATGAAGAATGATGGTGGAGAGCAAATAGTCCTAGGGTGAGATAATTGTGAGCCCTGTTCTAAAACATCTCCCAGGATTTTGCCTCAGTTGCCTCAAGTAATAAGCAGTTTGACAATACACATTTGACTGGCTTCTTTCCCTTCCCTATCTTATTTCTTCACACTCTCCTGCCACCCTGCAGTACTTTCTGTGATTAATTTCCCAAAACTATTGCTTTCGAGTTTTTGTTTCAGGGTCTGCCTTTAGGAAAACCCAAGCTTAGACATAAGCATATAATTATAACTGTACTTTGCAGAAATAGTCTTTTGACTACAAAGTGGTAGTTAAAATTCTTCAAGCAGCACATATTTGTGTTGAGTTATGAAACTTAAAGTTTGTTACATCTAGAGATACCTTAAAGTAAGAATTTTCAAAAAGTTGTTCCACATGCATTTTGTTACTTTTTTCAGGTTTTCTTTCTTTTTTTATTAATTTATTTATTTTACATACTTTCACTGAACATCACCACCGCATACCAAATGCGACTTTCCAGACAGAATACACTGTAAGGTGGAGTAATCACACGTTATCATCAACAAATAATATTCCATTTCTTGTTTCTTGTGTGTGTGTGTATATATATATATATACACACACACACACATACATACATACATTCTCCCTATTCCTTATCCTCTGCCATTTCCCATCCTCCTCCCACCCTGTCTCTGGTGTCTACATTTGCTTTCCATTCCTTTGTTCTTTCCCACATTGTACTGATTCACAAAATATCTTAATTAATCTAAATACTTTCAATAGTAAGTTCAACTGATATATATGTATCTGAGAACAAAAATTGATTTTAGGCATGAAACTCTGTGGTTAGAATGAATATACTATAAAACAGCACATAGCTGAGGCTATATAGCTTACTGTGGTTACTAAATAGGTATTGTTAAATACATTTTTTTAATTTCAATAAAGGCAGCTTTAGCTTTAATAAACCAAAATTTAAAAATTATAAGAGAACTTTGCTTAATACTTCAAGTCAGGAAACAGGCTAGTATTCTGTTCGAATAGTAGATACATGGACCTGTCCACAACTCGAGAGAAGACAAAACCCCTTAACACTAAAAAACGAAACATAGAAAGTCAGTAATGTTCTAGTCAAATGTCACAAAATTCTATTTCACTAGTTCAGACTCATACTTTATCTTCTGCTGTGGTTCAGTCTTTCTGTTTAAATTCTGGAAGATAACGTTCAACTCTAGACTTGTCCTACTATTAAGCTGATCATTTTCTTAGTTGTTTTAGAATTCCTATTTCTGTGTGTCTGACTTTAGTTTTTCTGGGCTAGCACTCCCTTCAGAACTTCTTGGAGAACTGGTCTGGTGTTGGAAAATTCTTTTAGGTTTTGTTTATCTGAGAATGTTCTTGTCTTCTCTTCCCATATGAAAGATAATCTTACTGGATATAGTATTTTTGGTTGAAATTGTTTTTCACTCAACACTTTGAATATATTTTCCCATTCTTTCCTTGCTCACATTGTTTCCAATGAGAGGTCTGCTGTTAGCTTGATGGGATATCTTTTGTAGATAACTTGACATTTCTCTCTTGCCAATCTGAGTATCTTGTCTTCATGGCTGTGGTCATTCTGGCTATAAGGTGTCCAGGAGAAGAGTTTCTTGGGTTGACCCTATTTGGGGTCCTTTGCATTTCTTGGGTCTGGATTTTTGAATGCCTCTCTAGATTTGGAACGTTTTCTTCCTGGATTTCATCGAATAGATTGTCAATGCCATTATTAGTCCCTTCACCTTTTGGGATACCAATTATCTGGATATTTGGATGTTTAATAGTATCCAGTATTTCTCATATATTATCCTCATTTTGGGGGGCTATTTTCTGTCTTTGTGGTGGATTTTACTAGTTTAGCAATCCTGTCTTCTACATCTGAGATTTGATTTTCTATATGATCTAGTCTGCTTTTAATAATTTCATAGGAGGTTTTGACTTTCTGTATTATAGCCTTCATCTCCATAAGTTCCATTTGATTGTTTTGATGGTGTGTACTTCCTCTTTCAGCTCTCACAAGAACTTCCTCACCTCCTGGAACTCATTGGCTTTTTTCTTCTGGTATTCATTGTCTCTCTTCACTTTCATCTCTGTGAGTTTTGTCACTATGAATACTCTAATTTCTTTATCAGACATTTCCATGAGTTCTATTGTACTGTCTGTGGATAAAGAGGAGGTATTCTTTTCCCTTGGGGGGGGGGGCGAGGTATTTTCTTGGTTTCACCTAGTTCTTGTGCCCCTGTGGTGACTCCTAGTCAGCTAATGGGTTATTTGTTACTTCCTAATTTCTAGAAGATCAATCTGAGCGACCAGAGGCTCACGAAGGATGTGGTCTCCAAACTCTTGCATTTTTCTCTAGGGGCTCTACCAAGGTAAATTCTCAGCAGAACATCTTTGTTCCCTTATCTCTCAAATACTCGATCTCAGCTCTCATGGCGGACTCAGTCTTCTTCTGGTCTGTCCTTTCTGTTTTACTTTTTTCAGGTTTTCAAATGATTAGTGATGTTCTGTTCAAAATCTTCTCTATACCTGTGAAGAATCTGTCAGGACTTCCTAGAATGTATGTGTAGAAATTATTAGGTTGTCAGAAAAGTCATGACGTACTTTTTCTATGTTTTTCTATGCAAAGACGCATCAAAATTTTTCTAACAACACAGTAATTAGTAGACTATTAGCAGTAAAGTCACTTATTTAATATTGGAATTTTTTTCAACTAGACTTCATTATAAACTAATTACTATCCCGTGCTCAATCAAATACTTAATAATCACATTTTATAGATTAAATGATCAAGGGTCAAATGACAACTTGTCATCTGAGACCTGTGTCACAATGGGACATTATTTAATTTCTAAAGATTAGTTTTCTCATGTGAAATAATGTGGGAACAAACAGAAAAGGAAAACCTGTATAGTGTGTTAGTAAGAATTAAATGAGGTAATCTATGAGAAGCATTTACTATAGCATTATATCTGGTGATAGCAGAGGTGTGATAAACACTATTATTATCATTATTGTTGTTTTGTTGTTATTGTTTTGCTTTGCTCTCTCTGTTATCTAAAATATGATTTTGTCTTTGTGTTTGTTTGATTGCTTTTCAATCTACTTTTGTAAAAAATACCATACAAGATGTTAGGTCATGATAAAAATCACCCCTATATCCCAGCGACTTAAAACAATAGATATTCTCTTGTTTCCTTTACCTGCCCATATCCTCCATGGAAAGAAGTAGGGAACCAAGAGAGACAGGAACTGCATAAGGGAAGGCGAGAGGCAGTTAGGATATAAAGATGAATAAATTACAGTCTCTTCCCTGAAGGGCTCGCAGACCAGTGGGCAGACACACAAAATGATAGTACTCAGATGAGACAAGTGACATAATACACAGCACTCAGGCAACGAGAGTTGGAAGGAAGTGTGACTAACTTTGTCTCAAGGAATTAGGAACGTCTTTATAAATGAGTCTGCATGTTGAGACCAGATCATATAGGATCTTGAAAACAATTCTAAAGAATTTGGACATTAGCCTGCAGTCAACATAAAGTCTTTCAAATATTGTTAATCATGAGAACGATGGGATCATATTTATATATTCTTCTGGCAGCAGGGCTGATGATGTGTTAAACACGGCAGAGACTAGAAGCAGAACAATCAGAGAATGTAATTGTTCTGGCAAGAAATAACGAAGGTGTAGATCTGATTTTTACTCCAAGGAAAACCAGCCTCTTTGTAACAGGGTTTAATTTGATTGAATCACATTTAGTCATTCTAGCACTTGAGTCTCCCCCACAACCCAAATTGATTTCAGTACCAAACTCAGGGGTTGGACTGGAGAAATTGTGACCCAGATGACCACTCTTAGCATGACCAGAAATATTGATGTATACTCAGGGCTCTGTTGAAAATCTGCATCTGTGCTAGTTTACATTCCCATCAACAGTGTAGGAGTGTTCCCTTTTCTCTGCAGCCTTGCCAGCTCTTATCACTCTTTACGTTTTTAATATTAGCCATTCTGACTGGGGTTAGGTGGCATTTCATTATGGTTTTGATTTGCAACTCCTGTATGATAAGGGATATTGAGTATCTTTTCATATGCTTTTTGCCTGTACATATGTCTTCCTTAGGGAGTTGACTGTTCAGCTCTTTTGCCCATCTTTTAATTGGGTTGATCTTTTCTTTCTTTCTTTCTTTTTTTTTTTTCTTTCCATTAAACTTCTTGAGTTCCCTGTATATTCTGGTTATTCATCCCTTATCTGAGGCATAGTTTTTTATACATAGTATCATATCATCTGTAAACACAGACAATTTTACTTCTTCCTTTTCAATTTGGAGACCTTCTATTTCTTTTTCATCCTCATTTGCTCTGGCTAGAACTGCCAGTACTGTGTTGAATAGAAGTGATAAAAGCAGACATTCTTCCCTTACTCTTGATTTTAGAGAAAAAAGATTTCAGTTTTTCCCCAGTGAGTAGGAGTTAACTGAGATTTTCATATGTGGCATTTATTATGTTGACATAATTTCCTTCTGTTTCTTGAGAGTTTCTTTGCCATGAAAGGGCATTTAATTTTGTCAAACATTTTTCTGCATCTATCAAGATAGTCATGTGGGTTTATCAGTTGTTGTGTTAATATAGTATATACTATTACAGGCTTATCTTGTTTTAGTGCTGTTCACTTTACTGATTTGTGGATATTGTGTTTTTCAAATTAAAGGTTTGTGGCAAGCCAGCATCGGTGACCTGTTTTCCAATAACACATGCTCATTCATCTCATTTGTGTCACATTTTGGTAATTCTTGCAATATTCCAAATTATTTATTATTACTGAACTTATTATGATGACCTATGACAAGTGACCATCTATATTACTGTCGTAATTGTACTGGGGTGCCACAAACCAGGCCCATATACGATGGTGAATGTAAACAATGAACGTTGTATGTTTTGACTGCTCCATTGACCATCTGTTCCTCATCTCACCCTCTCTCCTCAAGCTTCATTATTTCCTGAGACACAGCAGTATTGAAATTGAGCCAATTAATAACCCTACAATAGCTTCTAACTGTTGAAGTGAAAGGAAGTGTCACACATATCCCACTTTAAATAAAACTAGAAATGGTAATGTTTACTAAAGAAGGTAGGTAAAAAGTCAAAACAGATCAAACACTCAGTTTCTTGCATCAGACCTTTAGGTAAGTAGTGAATACAAAGGAAAAGTTCTTGAAGGAAATTAAAACTATTACTCCAGTAAAAACATTAATAATAAGAAAGGAAAAAATAGTCTTGTTGCTGCCATGGAGAAAGTTCTAGGGTCTTCAGCAATCAAATCAGCCATAACTTACCTAAGTCAAAGTCTAATCCAGGGGCCAGCAGGTGGTGTGGTGTTTAAGGGTACTGGACTCCCATATGGCCAACCACAGTCCAAGTCCTAGACCTGGAGACTTGCTTTCTCACTTTCCTTCTCTCTCTTTCTCACTGTCACTTTCTGGTCAAATTTAAAAATAAATAAATAAATAAATAAATAAAGTTAAAATAATAAAAGTAGTTCTTTTTTAAATAATGATTTTATCTCACTTTATTTATTTATTTATTTATTTATTATTTTAATTTGATCAGAGAGGGACAGAGTGAAAGAGAGAAAGCGAGAAAGCAAGTCACCGGGTCTGGTACACGAATCACAGTTGGCCATGTGGGAGTCCAACACCCTTAATCACCATGCCACCTGCCAGCCCCCAAAATAATTGTTTAAATAAAAAAGAAATATATAATCCAGAGCAAAGTCCTAAGTCTTAGAAGAAAAAAAGAAAATCAAATGATGGTCACAAAAAGAGTGTGGGAAGGGAAATGGGAAGTTACTAACCGAGCAGCCTAAAGTTTCCATCAAGCAAAATGAGTATGTTCTAGAGACCTACAGTGCAACATTGTATTTATAATTAAGAATAATGTTTTGCACACTTAAAAATTTGTTAAGAGAAGATCTCATGTTAGGTTGTTTTGATCACAATAAAATAAAATTATGAAAACAAATATATCAGTCATGCAAAGAAGCAGGAAAATATAAACTGATAATGAGGGAAGACTTGTTTAAGCAAAATTAATGTAGAAATGGCACAGATGACAGAAATCATAGGAAACACATTGAAAAAGTTATTATAGCTGTTTTCTGTATGTTCAGGAAGCTAAAGAAAAAATTGAACTTAAGACAGAATTCATCAAAAATTCCCCAAAACAAATCCTTCAGAAAAATGATTTCAAATAGAAGTATGACTCAGAACCAAAAAACAAAAAGTGATAAAAAGGGAATTAGGTAGGCAAATATTAAAAATTATTATGTCATTGTTGTTTAAATCATTAAAATATAATTTACTAGCTTCTAGGAAAAGTGATAATGCGCTTTGAGGCTTATAACGTAAGTAGAAACACAATGTCTGACAAGAGCATAATGGATGGAACCAGAGAGATGAAAATGTGATAGGGTAGAGCTTCTACGTTATAGGTGGCTATACCTTGATAAGTTAACGTTATAGTCTCTCGAACCTAAAACAACCATAATAATAGTATAACAAACAGTTAAATCTATTGTTCCCTCAAAAAGAGATTAAACAGAATGATTGAAAATATGCAATAAATCAAAAAGAAGGCAGAGAGAGAGAAAATGCATAATAAAACTAATAGTATAATTAGAAAGAATAATAATAATGTGATATATTTGGAGCAAACGTCAATAATCATGTTGAATGTAAATACCTTAAACGTCCTAATAAAAAATTGTCAGATGATCAAATTGATGCTTTCTGCCTCCAACAAACTTACTATTTTCTTTAAAGGCAAAATTGTATTTTGCTGGCATCCTCCTGCCTCAGCCTCCTTGCTGCATGCCACAGTAGGTTACAGGGAATCCTACCTGTTAGGTTGTACAAGGAATCAAACCCACACTTCCCATGTGGTCCTCACCTGCAGAGCATAGTATCTTATCAGCACATGCCATGAAGACTTGGCCAAACTCTTTTTTAATATTAAGACACAATTAAGTTAAAAGGAAATGTATATACTTACAAAGGAATGTAAAGTTCTCTGTTGAAAATGATATTTATAGTAATAGTTTCGATTCGATTGCCATGTACTACATGCGTACTTCGAAAAATCATAAATCCCACTATAGAGATGTACAGTAATAGAATATAAATTTTCAAAATAAAAAAAGGTAAGAAATGTTTAAAAAGTACATAAGAAAAAAAAAACATGATAAGACTAATAAACAAAAACTGAACTGACTTTTTTTTTAAGAGGGTGAGATTTTTGCTACAGGGCACATGTGCTCACCAGAGAGACAACGAGACAGAAAGTGAGAAATCACCGCCCAGGGGATGACCATGCCTCAGTCCCTTCTCTTTCATTCTCCTCTTGGGATTTTGGGCATGCATACATATGTGCCCAGCATGAGTTTTAAGGTTCTGGGTCTGATTTGAACCATGGTTGACTATGTGAGAGTCCAGCAATATAAGCATTACATCATTTGCTGGTCCCTAAGCTGACTATTAATAACTAATAAAATTGATTTCAAGGCAAGGAATATTAGTAGGATATAAAATTATATTTCATAATCAAGAGGTTGATTCATCAAGAGGATGTAAAATTCCAAAATGTTTATGCACTTAATAAAAGAACTTTCAAATAATATGAAGCAAAAATCTATATAAGAAGATATAGATAATTGCACAATTGCCAGGGGAAATTTACTCTTTGGTTTTAGCTTGTACCTCTTTATCTAGCTTTTTAAGGTGAAAGCTTAGATTTTTGATCTGAGAATTATTCTTCTCTTTTAAAAGTTTTGAATTATAAAACTTTCATTCTAAAAACTGCTTTATATGTATACACCCAGAAATTTGGATTTTATTTATTCCAAAATAGTTTCTAAGTTTCTTTGAAATTTTTTTGACAAGTACATTACTTTAACAAATAAATTACTTTAACAAATTACTTTGACAAATAAATTTGGTCTTAATTTTCAGCTGTTTGAAGATTGTCCTGTTAAATTTATGTTAATTTTTTGTTTAATTCTATTATGGTCAGAGAATATGCTTTGTAAAGTTTTAGTCCCTTACTATTTGTTTTAAGATCTATAAATACCGTCACAAAACATCCTGATGAAAGTTCCATGTGTATTTGAGAAAAACACACATTGTTGGGTAGACTGGTTTTCAGTTTGTTTCCTTTGTCTCCCCCCATCACCATCCATATCTCCCTTTTTCTGCTTTCTTTAGGTTATTTATACATGTTTTAGTGTGCTCTTTCACATTTCTTTTGTAATAGGTCATTGGGAAAATCATGATGTATTTTTCCATGGAAACAAATGCATCATGACTTTCTTGACAACCCAGTACATTGCAAACCCCACGCAATTCTACTGCTTTACTTTAACTATCAAATATGTTTTAAGAAACTCAATAAGTTGGCATCATTTCACTTCTACTTTGAATTTTCACATCCGTTTCTCCTTTACTTATCACTATTTCTTTTCAGCATTCTCAATTAGCTAGGACATACCACTGTCTAGTTTTTAGAGCTGAGTTCAATGTGAGTGAGTGGCATATATTTTCATTCCATCTTACCCAGAAATCAGAACCCTGCTGGTAGTCTTTTAATTACAAATTTAATATGTTTTATAGCTGTAGGGCTATTTGAATTTTATGCTTCATTTTGTGACAGTTGGATTTTCAAGAAAATTTTATATTTCATCTGAGTGTTACATTTATTGGCATGATGATGTTTGCAACATCTCTTCATTAAAATGTAAATGTCAGTTGGAGTTTGATGATGCCCATTCTTTCTTAACTTATAATGATAATTGGTGGCTCTCATCATGTTCAGAGTCCTCAAAATTAAGTGAATTCAGGTCTTTCTTGTTCCGTTTACAGTAATATTTATTAGAAAAGGCAAGAAATCTTTTCCAGTTATTTGACATATATTCTTAATATTCATTGATAGATTTATTCAAGTAATATTGGTATCTGACCCTGTATTATTATTTACCAAATCTTTTTTTTTTGGATGAAATAGCCTGAAGAATAGAGTAATAGTATACTTTTAAAGATCTCCTAATTATATAAATATATTACAGATTAAAATGCTATATGTGTGTGTATAACTTGTGTAAAACATGACTGACATTTTGATATGATGCTTACTGTGTTAAAATATGATTGCATAGTAATGATCACAAGAAATAAGCAGAGCATATTTGCTGGACTTCCTAAAGAGCTCGCGTTCTTGATGGATATAATTTAGTGTTCTTGTGGAATAATCAAGGGAATTTTTTGAAATGGTGATAAAAGAAGAGGATATCAACTCAATTCCAGTAAGTTTCATTAGTGTTTGTGGGGGAGGGAAACCACTTAATAGTACAATTTGTTTGACCCGTTGGTAGGACAAAAATGCTATCTTAGATGCGTTTACAAATATCAGTGTCAGTAAACTAGACTCCTGATTAATTATTTAAGCAATTAATTTATTGCCTTCCAGCCTATCAAAGTCTTCATCAAGTGACTTTATGGATAGATGACAGTCCAAGTAGGTGGTGGGGGAGGGAAACCACTTAATAGTACAATTTGTTTGACCCGTTGGTAGGACAAAAATGCTATCTTAGATGCGTTTACAAATATCAGTGTCAGTAAACTAGACTCCTGATTAATTATTTAAGCAATTAATTTATTGCCTTCCAGCCTATCAAAGTCTTCATCAAGTGACTTTATGGATAGATGACAGTCCAAGTAGGTGAATTTTGTATTATATATATATATATATATATATTTGTAAGAGAAGTAGAAATATTTAGAAAGGTGAAGAAACATCATTATTTTCTATTAAGTTTTTGTCTTTGCATGATTTCTCACTAAACCATTTTGGTTCAGCTAAAGTTCTGTCTGTCCCATTCTCAATAGTAATAAAATGTCAACTTGGCATCTGGTTAGTGACAGCATATTACAGAATATATCCGTTTAAGTCATTTGCAAGCACCAATTTACATAGTAATTGTTTTAATGTCAGCATATTCAATTTTCAATGGTTGGTTTTAGTCACACAGTTTTTCTGTTCTAATCTTACCATGGTGGTTGGGTCCCATAAAACAGTGATAACTAGTAATTTGTTTTGCTTTTGACAGGTCTGAAAAATTAGTCTGGACTTCCAAGTGCTGTGTATGTGAGCCTGTTTGAATGAGGGGGGTCATCACTGTTTATTTATTTATCCACCTCCTTAGCTATTATTTATTTGGTCATCTATTGTATAGAAATTTACTTGGCAAATTATCACTTCGGTAGTATGATCAACACTTTAATACACTATGAAGTTTTATGTCTATGCTAAGGAGCGAAAGGTCGTGCTGCCTTCATACAGCTACATGGCCATGCAGTGTAAAGAAACACAGCGAACACAGAGGGGAGAGCAATGAGGAGCGCTGGGATCAGGAGAGATGAGAATATGGAGGTTGGTGATGATGTTTTCTGAGCTATCCTTTTTTCATGCAACAGGGAGCCTTTTAAGTATTTTCAACAGAGGTATGTAAATTCTACCATAGTTTTTAAAGCTCACCACTGCCCACTCTGCAGAATGGATGGCAGAGAAGCAAGAATAAGTGTATGAGGTATAATTATGACATCATTCTGTCATTCCAGTTGAGAGATGATAGTGGATATAGTTGAGATTACGACATTTTAGAATCGGAAATAATAGTCCTTGTCCGGTTGAGAGCAACAGGGACAAAGTAAACACAAAGAAAGTGCAGGACAGTTCTGAATGCCAATGAACTTTAATATACAGCATCAGATAAAGAGGAATTGTTTGCAAAGGAGACTAAAAAACCTTGGGGAGAGAAAGTATGAGTATTTTTATTTCTTATAAGAGACACAAGAGTGCTTAAAAATGAGAAAAGGGCCATAGGGTTAAATGTTTTTGGAAAATTTGCCAAGACACAGAGTGTCTTATGCACAGGACTTTGGCAACATGGAAGTCTTTAGTGACTTCCATTTAACAAGAAAAATGTTGATGACATTGTAGTGCCTGGAGTCAAATTAGGGCTGTTGAAGAGCAAATAAAAGTTGAGGAAATCAATAGTTTTATCTATATAGACATTAAGGCTGAGAGCTGGAGGGAACTATGAGTTCAAGGGGGAATTTCACGGATGTGGAACTACTAATACTATTACCATATATGATTAAATTTAAGCAAGAATAATAAACAAAACCATGTGATTAATAATTAAATTCTTCACTTCTGGAGATAATGCCAAACAATCTTTTCCACAGCAGGAGTTCAAGATTTTTAATGAAATTTTATTAGAAAATTGTTTTCATGGTGCTGAGATACTTGAATCTTACACTTCAAAAGTAATAAACTCTTATTACTACATGCCAGTTATAAACCTCTAGAGATTAATACTTACTATGTTAACTCTAATGATAAGATGATAAGATCTACCAGAGGAATTAATCATTTGGTTTGGTGCAAATAATGAACTACAATAAAATTATTTGGCTAGGAGCAAACTTAAAGTGATTTATCTTTGAAAAGAAATAACTTTATCAAGACATAACTCACAAACTACATGATTCATCTGAGGTAGCATTTAAAGTGCACAATTCAGTACTTTCGAAGTATAGGTACAGATATTTGCAATCATTAGTTCAATCAATTTTTTTAATGTATGTATCAAATAAAATAAGAAAAAAAAATTCTAGGCCCAGAGTTAAAGTGACTTGCACTGCTAAGACACTGCTTCACAGGTTGAGATCACATAGGAGGCCTGGGTTCAAATCCCGATGTAACCGAAAGGCCTAGCACAATGACATGTGATTCTAGCCACTCGGTTGGCTGAGTCAGGAAGCTTGTGATGGGGAGACACTCTATCTCAGTATCCCCTCTTAAACCTTCATAATCTCCCCACACATCCAACACTTAATAATTGCTGTTCACTTTTAGTTTCTACATTTTGTTCTGCACATTCATATAAATAGTTATACGTTGTATAGAATCTTTTTTTTTTTTTTGGAGAGGTTTTCGCTATAGGGCGCATGCGCTCTCCAGATAGACAGACAGAGACATAGAGACAGAAAGCAAGAAATCACCCCCCAGGGGGGATGGTCACGCCGCAATCCCTTCTCCTCCATTCTCCTCTCAGGATCTTGGGCACGCACGCACATACGCCCGGCATGAGTTTTAAGACACCATGTTTGCGACGCGAACCACAGTCGACTATGTGGGAGTCCAGTGATATAGCCATTACGCTAACTGCTGGTTCCCACGTTGTATAGAATTTTATGATGTGCTTTGACACTTGACATAATATTTCCAACATTTCCATGCCAAAATACTGCATTTATAAGTATTTCATTTTGGGGGAACAGCAGATGGCAAAATGGTTGCGTCACTGGACCCCCACATGGTTGACTATGGTTTGAGTCTCAGACTCCATGGCTTAAATTCATGCCAGGTGAGTATGCATGTGTGCCTAAGACCCTGAGAGGAGAACGAAGAGAAGAGATTGCAGTGTGGCCATCCCCCCTCTGGAGCTTATTTCTCTTTCTATTTTTCAGTCTTTCTCTGTGTGTCCAGTAAGCACATGCATTCTATAGCAAAAATTTCTTTTCTTTCTTTTTTTTTAAGAGGTTTTTGCTATAGGGCACTTGCACTCACCAGACAGACAGAGAGAGACAGAGAGACAGAAAGTGAGAAATGACTCCACAGGGGGGATGGCCACGCTGCAATCCCTTCTCCTCCATTCTCCTCTCAGGATCTTGGACACGCACGCACATGCGCCCAGAGTGAGTTCAAGCCACGTGGTCTGGGATGCGAACCGCAGTCGACTACATGGGAGTCCAGCAACATAGCCATTTCGCTAACTGCTGGTCCCGTCTACAGCAAAAATTTCTTTAAAAAAAAAGTATTTAATTTTTTTATGATAATAACCTTACGTTGTATGTATATACCTGATATAATTTACTCATCATTTGGTGGACATGTAGGTAGTTTCTTCCTTTTGGATATTCCAAATTAATTCTGTCATAAAATTCATGTACAAGTTTTATGTGGACATATGTTTTTACTTCTCTCAGATATATAACGAGAAGTAGAATTTCTGGGTCATGTACTCAGTCTTTAATTATTTGAGGAACTGTCAGACTATTTTCCAGGGTGTCTACATCATTTTAAATTTCTATCAGCAATGCATACAGGTTTCAATTTCTCTGTATTCTTACCAATATATGTTATTATCTGACTTTCTGGTTTGACGTATCTCAGTAACTGTAATAATGTACCACCTCATCTTTGGATCTGTATTTCCCTGATGAATAATGATGTTGAGCATCTATTCATTTGCTTATTGACCATTTATATCCTGGAAAAAGTCTGATCAGATCATTTACACATTTTTTTTTAATTTTAAAAGGGAGAGTTTTGTTATAATATATATGCACTTGCCAGAGAGACAGAGAAACAGAAAGTGAGAAATCACCCTCCCCCCCGCCAGGATGATGACTATGCCTCATCCCCTCTCCTCCATTCCTGTCTCAGGATTTGGGGCATGCACACACATGTGCCCAGTGCGAGTTTTAAGTCACTGGGTTCAGGACTTGAACTGTGGTCGACTATGTGGGAATCCAGCGAAATAACCATTAATGCCATCTGCTGGTACCCATTTAGACATATTTTAACTGAGTTGTAAGTATCCTTTTTGTTCTCTAATACAAGTTCCTTGTTAGTTATATGACTGAAAACATTCTGATTCTACTGGTTGTCTTTTCACTTTCTGATGATGTCTTTTAAAGCACAAAAATGTTTCAACTTTGATATGGTCCCATTTATTCATTTATTCCTTTGTTGCTTGTGCTTAAGCAGTAAGATATTGCTGTACCACCTATACAGTCCAGAAGTTGAAATCTCATTTCATTATATTCAGTAGGTGGGAATAAAATAGTGACTGATTTAGAATTACTATTGCTAGATTAACTTTATAGGCAATACACTACATTATATCAAATTCCCACCTTCTTTTCTATAAAAAATTAAAGTTGTGTATCTATTTTTTAAACTTATACTAACTTTTGGACCAGCAAATGGTGTAATAGTTGCATTGCTAGATTCTCATGTGGTTGAGTCCTGGACCCTGAGTCTTGAAACTTACTAGAGCATGGATGTGCAGTGCCCACAAACCTGAGAGGAGAATGGAGGAGAAAGGATTGCAGGGTGGCATCCCCACTGGAGGGTTGATTTCTATCTTTCTTTCTCTCTGTATATCTCTGTCTCTCCAGAGAACATGTGCACCCTACAGCAAAAACATTTCAAAAAAAATCCAAAAAACAAACTAACTTTCAGTTTTATTTGATTTTTATCATATTATAAGGTTCCAAAGGATAGATAAGGAGACTTCAAAAAGTTCAGGAACAGAAATGGAATTTAGTGTATATAAAACACTTTAATTTCTCTTCAATTTCTGTCATTCTCCAATTTTTACAGTGTAAGGACTCCTTAGCTGTTGGACACATGGATGATTTAAGCAGTTTCTGCTCTTGAGGACTTATGTCTGTGAGATACACAATTAGATAGGAATATTAGGTACAGAAAGTATATGTCAGCTTCATAGAAACAGTAGTGAATAGTGCAATTTTGCATGTTTGAAGTCGAGGATAATGTTTAAATTACTTTTTTTTTTTTTTGGAGAGGTTTTTGCTATGGGGCACGTGAACTCGCCAGAAAGAGAGAGACAGAGAGATAGAAAGTGAGAAATCAGCCACCAGGGGTATGGCCATGCCACAATCCCTTCTCCATTCTCCTCTCAGGATCTTGGGCACGCATGCACACGTGCCTGGCGTGAGTTCAAACTACCGGGTTCAAGACTCAAACTGCGGTCAACTACATGGGAGTTCAGCAACATAGCCATTACACTAACTACTGGTCTCTTAAGTTATTTTTTAGAGGAGCAGCATTTTATCCAGCAAAGGAAAAGGGCTGTGGCATTCCAGGATAAGCATGGGGGGTGGGGAGCCCTGAGGAGTATTTAATGCAAAAGACCTCAGACACTACATCCTACATAAATTTTTTCTAGACCAAAGTAACCTATGCATTTGCACTAACTACATCATTATTTTCCTGTAATAACCTTCTACTGATACTACTTGTACACTGCAGTATTGTTTCAAATCATTTACCTATTCAGAAATGTTGTCTCTGGATCAAATTTGTCTTGCCCAAATAAGTTTCCGGAAGACCGGTATTATGCCTTAACTATGCAGTATTTAGCAGGGCCCTTCATACAGTAAACACTTCAACAGGTATTTCTCTTTTTAAATAATTAAATGAAAGGTATAGTTTCAAATGATACCATTTTGCCTCTGATATGTAATCTTAGTATTTTCATCTACTGTATGAATAAATGCATTCATTCATTGCTTTACCATGAAAAAAAAAAAAGAAATGCAATTAAAGTATGAGTTTATTTTGGTGCAAAAAATTGTTGAAATCTTTAAATAGTTTTTTTCATATTGTTCATTTTTATGAGCTATGTGACTACTAATACTTTGAAGTTTAACATACACTATTTTAAAGCAGCTATCATTTATTTTCATATAGGAATTTTTTTTAGCTTGTGTACAACTTTCTCATTGCCACATTTTTAGTCCCCAGTGCCCTTAATCTTGTCCTCATTCTGCCATTCAAAGAATCAGCTTCACGAGCTGTCATTTACTCCAAAGGCTAAATGTCTGACAACTCTTAAACTGTTATCTCTCCCAGGAGGATTTTCATTTTAACAAGGACACATATTTTCATGATAGTGATAACAACTCATCTGTACCCTTCAGGCTTTAGTCAAAGGATGGGGTATGTATGTACTTTTTTTGTTGTATAATTAGGGCTTTTAGTAGTGACTTTTGGAAGTATGCTTATATCCTAATGTTTATACAATTGTACATAAAGTCAGCTCTCAAAAAATACTAAAAGGTACTAACTTTACTAACATTTTTAATTTAAAAAAAATGTTTTTGTCACAGGGCATGTGCACTCGCCAGAGAGAGACAGAGACAGGGAAAGTGAGAAGTCACCCTCCTGGGTGGATGGTCATACTGCAAATCCCTCTTCCTCCAGTCTCCTCATAGAATTTAGGCATGCATGCACACACATCTGATGTTTTTCAAGCCACTGGGTCTGAAATTCGAACTGTGGTCAGCTATGTGGGAGTCCAGTGCCTTAACCACCATGCCACCTGCTCACCCTTTATCATAGTTTTGAAAGACTGCTTCTGTCTGTTCTTCTTGCCCATTCCTCCCTCCACCCAATGGTTTATGGATTTAATCTTTTGTCCTTTTCCAGTCATATACTTAAACATACTCTATGATTTTTGAAACAGCATTTGAGTCAAAGGATACATTTGTCCCCTCTGTGTCTCTAGTAGTATTCACACCCAACTGAAGCGCATGAACAATCATTTTAGTTTATTTTGCTTCTGAATCTACTTATAAACATGTTGAAGGTACTTAACTTCACAAGCAGTCATAATAAAAGCATGAAAGGAAACCAGCCGGTGCCATTCAAATTTTTATGTTGCCTTTGAAATAGAGAAATTAAAAAAAAAAATGTATCCTTGTATCTTTTTGGATGAGGTCATTTAAATGCTTCTGTGAATGCATCCTAGCATTAAATAGCCAGAGTCAAAATAGTTAAATAACATCTTCCTGTTTTAGACACAATTAAAATAAATATAACTTTAAGCATGTTTATGAAATCATCAAAGAAATTGAATGCATGTTTTTCTATTAGACTCAAAACTGACTCACAAATTTTAATTATGTATTAAGAATTTAAGTTTTATAATTAAAGTGCACTCAGTCATATATTTTACATGGCATGAGTGGAAATGAAGGAAAGGAATTAGAAGAATCATCATCAGAAGGAAAACACATGACTGAATAGGTCATGTCATAGCCAAGTTGGCAAAACTGTCTCAGTTTTGATACTTAATACAGGGTAATGGATGTGAAAGTTTGCATTCTTACTTAGTGACATGGGTGTATGAAAAATCAGAATTGGGGCCGGCCTGTGGCCAGATCCTACGTAGACGAACACGCACTCCAAATCCCAGCCCTAGCAGCTTGGAAAACACACCCAGTGAGAGCTAAGTCCTGACGGGGTGGAAGGATAGAAGAGAAGGTGTTGCAGTGTGACCACCATGTATGTCTCTTTCTGGAGAGCATGTGTACCCTCTGGGTAAAAAAAAAAAAAAAAAAGAAAGAAAGAAAAAAT
>NW_006159654.1:1611065-1650285 GCF_000334495.1 Tupaia belangeri chinensis | reverse complement strand
AAAAAAAAAATGTATCCTTGTATCTTTTTGGATGAGGTCATTTAAATGCTTCTGTGAATGCATCCTAGCATTAAATAGCCAGAGTCAAAATAGTTAAATAACATCTTCCTGTTTTAGACACAATTAAAATAAATATAACTTTAAGCATGTTTATGAAATCATCAAAGAAATTGAATGCATGTTTTTCTATTAGACTCAAAACTGACTCACAAATTTTAATTATGTATTAAGAATTTAAGTTTTATAATTAAAGTGCACTCAGTCATATATTTTACATGGCATGAGTGGAAATGAAGGAAAGGAATTAGAAGAATCATCATCAGAAGGAAAACACATGACTGAATAGGTCATGTCATAGCCAAGTTGGCAAAACTGTCTCAGTTTTGATACTTAATACAGGGTAATGGATGTGAAAGTTTGCATTCTTACTTAGTGACATGGGTGTATGAAAAATCAGAATTGGGGCCGGCCTGTGGCCAGATCCTACGTAGACGAACACGCACTCCAAATCCCAGCCCTAGCAGCTTGGAAAACACACCCAGTGAGAGCTAAGTCCTGACGGGGTGGAAGGATAGAAGAGAAGGTGTTGCAGTGTGACCACCATGTATGTCTCTTTCTGGAGAGCATGTGTACCCTCTGGGTAAAAAAAAAAAAAAAAAGAAAGAAAGAAAAAATCAAAATGACAACCAAGTCCACCAATAGAATCTCATCAATAGTAAAGGTAAGTTTTTTTTTTTTTAGAGATTTTTTGTATAAGGTGCACACACTCTCGAGAGAGACAGAAAAGCAAGAAATCACCCCCACCCCCAGGGGGGAATGGCCTTGCCACAATCCCTTCTCCATTCTCCTCTCAGGATTTGGGGCATGAATGAACATGCCCCCAGCATGCGTTTTAAGTCACTGGGTCTGGGACTCAAACCACGTCAAGTATGTGAGAATCCAGTGATGTAACCATTATACCATCTCCCGGTCCCAATGAAGGTAATGCACATGTCCCTGCCTTTTTTTTTTTTTTTTTCAGTTACAGGTGAGGACTAGAATCGCACAGTTAACCACTTGGGATACAACCTCCTTAACCATCATACCATCAGCTAGTTTAATACCAAATCGTTTCCAGAGCAATTTCTCAGTTGATTCTGAAACTGTACAGTGAATAGAGTTGTGATATATTAGTCTAATATATTTAAAACACTAGAGAAAATGATCATATACTACAAAATTATTCCGTATTGTTAGAAGAGATGAAATATCACAGAGTTTTTCTCAACATCCAAAGCTTCATTTATTGTCAAAGTCATGAAGGTAAAACTATTTCTGTCTTAGGGAAAAGAAATGATAAATAAAAATAGTGTTCCTCCATATTCTCCACTGCAAAATCCTAGAGAGAAGAAAAATGAACTCTTCCCTGCTGGCAGTCTGAGACTGTGGTGTGAATTGGCTGACCATAAATCCAAAATTTCTTAGAACTCCTGTGTTTTATTATAAAAGTCACAAAAATTTTGCATTCTTTTCTGTAGATTGTGTGCTAAAGGCAAACTATGATCAATTACTTTTAGTTTAATTAAATGGATAATTATGAAACGTGTCCAATGGATTTTTTTTAACATCAAAGATTGCTTACACAGAGCTTTATCCCCTTATAGTTAAACGTACTTACATTTTGGGAAGCACAGATAAAATCGAAAGCATAGAACTTTAAACAGTGATATCCCTGTAAGTCTTTCTTTCAGGGGGTCTAACAGTACCATAGTGCTAAAACTTGATGCTCTGTGAGTCTGACCCACAGGAGAAGCTTGTCAGTTCACACCTGGGGACCTTCCTAAATATGCCTGGCATGTGCTTGCCTATGATTCTGACTGAGCTGGCAGAGGCTGGGGTGGATCGCTGTGTCATGGCACTGTTGCAGGCTCTCTCTCTCTCTCTCTCTCTTCTCTATCTTTCTCACTCACGGAACAAATAAACTTAAGAAAAAAAAATACTTTCCTTGGTTCTTGGCTTCCCAAAGGATGGACATTATTAAAAACAAAAGTAATATCAGACTTTTCTTCCAGCACTGCTGAGAATCAGATATTGAACTACACAAGACAAATTATGATTCCTGGTAGTCTCATACGTAACACTGTCCTGTCACCCATCTCTACCCCTGTTAAGGTTCTTTCTTTTTTATTTTTGACTTTCTTTTACTTTTTTGTATAATTTTACTACATGACTATTTGTCTTATTAGAAATTCAATCTCTGCGACTAACAATATAGTCACATATCATATTTTAGCTACATTTTCCCCTAAAGATTTAGAACAATCTTTCTTCATACCAGAAACTCAGGAACTCTAAAGAATGTTTCAGAATAATTTTATTTCATCTTTCCATATTATTTTCCATTATTATCTAAGAATATGTTTTTGTAAAAGGAGGCTGTTAGGCTAAACATATACTCGCTGAGAAGAATGTGAATAACAGCCTTCTGGGAACCAGCAGTTAGCATAATAGCTATGTCGCTGGATTCCCACGTAGTCGACCGCGGTTCGTGTCCTGGACCCGGTGGCTTAAAACTCACGCCGGGTGCGTGTGCGTGCGTGCCCAAGATCCCGAGAGGAGAATGGAGGAGAAGGGATTGCGGCGTGACCATCCCCCCTGGGGGGTGATTTCTCGCTTTCTGTCTCTATGTCTCTCTCTGTCTGTCTGGCGAGCGCACGCGCCCTACAGTGAAAATCTCTCCAAAAAAAAAAAAAAAAAATAACAGCCTTCTGTTGGTGCTGGTAATTTATTTTTTTGCACTTTTTTCACCTGCAATTCTTTTCTGTTGAATATAGATGAAAAGACTGGAAGTGTGGGGGTAAGGAGGAATTAGATGGATATTATTTTCTGAGCACATTTATTATGCCAATAATGCAATTTAGTGCATCTTTGATGTTGTGCAATTAGGTATTAAAATTTCTCATAACTACAAATGTTCTCTGTCAATGGGGATTACTGTAGATAATTCCAGGTAACCTGGGAGTAATTTGGCTAGCTAAAAGGCCTAGGCCAATGCATAAAGCATTTGTTTTAGGGAAAAAAATAATAATTTGTTCCTCACATTAATCCTCTGCTTAACTATATTGGGAATTATAAACGCACATAAAACCTGACCGGGGGGGGGGCAGTTTTTCTTTTATGTTTTAAAATAAATATTTAAAGACACAACATGGTAACTAGAGAATAGTCTCCCTAGCTAAAATTGACTGATTTTTTTTTTTCCCTAAAGTGTTAGTTACCATTATATTAAGAGGTTTTTTATTTACTTTACGATGCTGGTTTAATGTAGATTACTAATCCTTAATTTCACTATTTACCCTTTTTATTTTTCTCTGATTTTCTTTATCTGATTTTCCTTTCTCTGATTTTCTTTCTTCACATCATGCTTTGAAAAGGATATTGGTGTGATTGGCAGTGCATCTATGGCAGTACAGTTTGATAGATTTTTCAAACAGATGGCAGTATCACTTTCCAAATGTGATCTGTGGATTTCTGATTATGTTCTTGGCATCCCTTTGACATTGTTTATGCTATTAAGAAAACTGTATCAAATTAGGACAAAAAGTCCAATCGATGATGTTAGAAGTAGAAAGGGGAGAGCAGAGAGAAGACGGATTTTAGGTAGCTATGTGCAGGATTATTCTTGTTTCTACTCACACTATACTATTTATCTATGATTCAATAAAAACTGAACTTACTGTCAGTTGACAAACCACAAGTGGTTCAGAAAGTGACATGAAATGGCATGAGCAATCATTGCCTTTGGATTATGTATACATTTATTTTAGGCATCTTTTTATGAAAGGTGTAACAACAGTGACACTAATTGCAGCTGAGACGAAAATAAAATCCATAGAAGACATACACATGAAGACAGTTGTAATAGCATAGTAATCAGAGAAAAATGTTTGCTTCATAATTTCCTAATCCAGGTAAAGAGTATACATATTTTCCTTAAACATTTTATTTTAATAGAGATAATACAGTCAATAAAAACATGTATTGAATTTTTAGAGTTAGTAGCTATTCTTTTGGAAATTGTTTATTCCAATTATGATCAAATACATATATGTTGTGTATTTTGTTTTATTTTGTTTTGATTGCTAGAGGGTGCATGCCCTAGCCAAAGAAGTGTGTGTGTGTGTTTGTGTGTATGTGTGTAAGAGAGAGAGAAAAAAAGAGAGAGAGAAAGCATCCTATATGGGGGTGTGGTCATGTTGCAATCCCTGGAGAAGTTCTCCATTTCTCCTTCCTGTCGTGATTTTGGCAGGCACACATACATGAGCCTGGCATGTTTTTCAGGCATTGAGGACTGGAAATCAAGCTGCATGGTGAGCCATAAAGATGTGATGCTCTTAACCACTAGACCACAGGGCCAGCCCTAAATTAAACACATTTAAGCTTATAAAATATGAAAGTTTTTAAAATCTAAACAATTAAGGCAAAATATTTGGTTACATATATTTCAGCAATACACATTAAAAGTAGTACACAGGTGCGAAATAGTGGCATAGTACTTAAGGTTCTGGACTCCCATATGGCTGACTGTGGTTTGAGTCCTGAACCTGGCAGCTTGAAGCTCACTCTTGGCATATATGTGTTCATCCCCAAAATCCTAGGAGGAGAATGGAGGAGAAGGGATTCTGGCATGACCATCCCCTCAGGGGTGATTTCTCACTTTCTCTATCTCTGTCTCTACAGCAACTATACATGCTCTACAGGAAAAATAAATTAATACACATGCATTCAAAGAAACAAAAAAACTAAAAGCACCACCCTGCACACCCAACCAGGTGATACTCACTTAGCATGGCGAATATCTGGCAGGGACCTCTCTAGAGCAATATTGTTGCTGACGAAAATATTGAAACCATTTTCTCTGTATGCTGAGTCATCATGGTCCTCTTCAGTAAGGGGATACGGCTTCCCATGCTCACCTTTCCCTAGGAAGAGAAATCAAAATGGGATTATCTTCTATAAAAGCCATGTCATTTGCAGAAGAGATATGAGGACTTAAATGTGTGTGTTTGCTTTGGTCTCCTATTGTTGTGCTCCACACAAGCCACTAACAGTAAAAAAATTTTTTATTTTAATTGGGACCAGCAGTTAGCGTAATGGCTATGTCGCTGGACTCGTACGTAGTTGACCGTGGTTCGCGTCCCGGACCCGGTGGCTTAAACTCACGTCGGGCACATGTACGTGCACGCCCAAGATCCCGAGAGGAGAATGGAGGAGAAGGGATTGTGGCGTAACCATCCCCTCTGGGGGGTAATTTCTCGCTTTCTATCTCTCTGTTTCTCTCTGTCTGTCTGGCGAGCACACGCGCCTTATGGCAAAAACCTCTCCAAAAAAAAAAAAGGTTTTTTTTTATTTAGAAAGCCGAAATAAATTCATAAAAATAAAACAACACAGAAGCAGAAAGCCTAATCACACCTTTAAGATAATACCACTGTAAAGATTTCCAGTGCATGTTTCTTCACATGTATATGCAGATTCCAATTCACATACTGTGGTATAATTTGATTTTTTTCCAAAAAACTTGCATATCTTCACATTTATTTATGTAGTTATTATTATACCATATTCCAATTTACACCAATCTATTGAAGCTATACTTTGAAAGATATTTCTAACTTTCTCTAATTTCTTATCATGATAAACTATATTGAAGTGAACATCTTTGCTTATATTTTGCCAGATATGTATTCTTTAAAGAGGAAGCATAAATTCATAGGAATAGAACTGATGAAACACCTTTAAAGTGAGTATGATAAGTTTCATATATATTCAGAAACATTGGATATTACCAAATTCCTTGGTAAATATATATATACATTACTCATACATTAATTTGTCTTTTCTTGATTTCTAAGAGTAATGGTGTGTGGTGTGTGTGTGTATATACATAATATATACATAAGCATTGTATAGATATATATGTGTGTGTGTATATATACACACATATATATACATATATGTGTGTATATATATATATATGTGTATATATATGTGTGTGTATATATATATATATATATATAATATTTAGTATATTTAGTTTGGCTATAGCATGCATACAAAGAGAGAGAGAGTAGAGAAATCACTCTACAGGAGGGATGACTATAACATAATCCCTTCTCCTCCATTCTCCTCTTCGGATTTTGGGCACACATGCACACACACTTGGAATGATTTTCAAGCCACTGGGTTGAGGACTTGAACTGTAAAGTTGGTCATGTAGGATCCAGTCACCTTAATATCCACATCACCTGCTCGACCCTATTCTGCTCACCCCTGTTTCTTACACTTTTATGATTTATACTTTATACATCATGAAATTATAGTTCAGGAGTTTAAAAATCTATATATTTACTAAATGTTGTTAACTGCAAATGTTGCAAATATTTTCTATGTTTGCATCATGGACTGTAATAACTTTTTCAATACAGATGATATTTTTTCTTTCATAGATTCTCATTTATGTACTATAATGAGAAAGTTCTTCCCTACTCCAATAGTATTTTTAATACATTCTTGAATTTAAGTTTTACAGCATTTTATTTTTGTTTTACCCACTAAAGTTTTAAACCACTTGAAATTTTTTCCAGTGTGAGAACTGAATTAAGAGTTATACTCTCCCCCTCCAAAATGGTCAGGTCATTGTAGAAATGTTTACTGAATAATTTGCCTTTTTCTTCCTTGACTTAAAACACCACATACAAAATTCTTTTACATTTATGTTTTTTTAGGAATTTCCATCACATTCCATCATTATGTAAACTCTAATTGGAAATTGTAATGTTAATGCATTTTAATATTTTGGCAAAAGCCATTTTTTACTCACCATCTTTTTGTAATTTACATTTAATCATCGTATGTTTTTATGGCATATGATTTAGTTCTAAAAGCATAAATGGATTGCATGTAAAGCGCATCAAAGATATTATTGTACATGATAATGTTCCAGTTTTGATTCTGTTAAATGTTTTTCTCAGACTAATATTGTATGTTTATTTTTCTATAGGAACTATTTAATAAAATGGCCTATCTGAATTTCAGTTTTGACATAATATTAAATTAACTGGTTCATTCTTAGAAAATTTGACATTTTTATGTAATAATTATTTTTCTTAGATTTTTTCCTCTTGAACCTCAGTAGATTGATACAATTTGCTTTATTTTAGTCCTACATATTTTTTGGGTGAATTTATCTAGTTATGTATTTTTCTTCATTACATTATGTGTAATGTCCTTTATTCCATGAAATTTTTCTACATGATGTGGACTAAAGCTTTTGATTTTTATACTTATTTGTTAATCACCTTACCAAAGTCACTATGTTTAATTTAAAAAACAATATTTAGTGTTTATTGCCTCTGCTTCTCCACATGACTAACATTATAAAAGTCTTATCTAATTCTAACACTAACAATAAATAACATTAGTGTCAACAGCCACTTACTCTGTAGTATTAACTTTGATGTAATTTTTGCTAAGTTTCCCAAATTTAAGCTAAGTATTAGATATATACCTGTAAGTGTGTACAAATGTGTTTATAACTAAACATGGTAAAGAGTTCTGAGGCCATCATATAGCATAGTGTTTACATCACTGGAATCCTACATAGCCAACTACAGTTCAAGTCCTGGACCTGGTTGCTTGAAACTCACACAAAGTGCATGTGCACGCATGCCCAAGATCCGGGGAAGAAATGGGAGGGGAAGGGATTGCGGTGTGGCCATCCCGCCTGGAGGGTGATTTCTCACTTTCTCTCTTACTGTATCTGTGTTTCTCTCTCTTCCCAGAGAGCACACACTGTAAGGCAAAACTCTACTAAAAGAAAAAAAAGTTATTTTAATGCTATTTGACAAAAGCTGTTTTTCATTGATAGAAATTACAGTTTATAAAATGCTTTCACAAAATATTTTAATATTTTTATATTTTCCACCTATTAATGTTAACATTTATTTTGCAATAATGATGTGCTTTTAATCACTGGGATTCAATTTCTTGTCAGCAAATGTAGTTCCTGTATCAATGATCTCATTTTTAAGAAAGAAGAGAGAGAGAGAAATAATTTTCTTTTCTAACTTCTTTCTTGTGCCCTGTTGACATTAACTTCAATAGAGCTGACAGCCAAGATTAAACATCTAGAAACTGATAAAAAAAAATTATATGCCAAGAAAGCAGACTAAAAATCTCCAATTTTAGGAGAAGAAAAACATTTTTAAGAATTTCACTTTTGGTCTCAAAAAACAAAAACAAACTACATCTTGCCTGTATCCCTGTTTGACTTGTTAGGAAAAAATGCCACTCACTGTTTTCCAGCCTAAAAGAAAACAAGTGACAGAAATTTTACTCATACAATAGCTAATTATTCAAAATCCACAGTGTACTAAGTACTGCTTTATGTCATTTTATATACATTTTTGACTCAACACAGCTACATGTGAAAGAACATTTTTCTACCCAAGTTACATACAAGTAAAAAAACCCTTGAGACTAATATTTTCACAAATAGCAATTAGCCATGAACTTGACGAAACATTCAAAAGACTTAAGTCTCTCTCCCATAAATGACCAAAGTAGCAACAACAGGTCTACTGACCTAATATAGTACCTAGTAACTAACTAGATTTATAAGTTATTCCATAAATCCTACTTAATACTAAAACTATAGTACAAAGTACTCTTTGCTTTCTTAAATAATTTTTTTAATTAATATGCTCTAAGTGAGGTTTTTTCAATAATTTTTGTATGAATATTTTTAATGCTGAGCTTTTAGATTCAACTACTTTTATGACTACAAATATAAAAATTTCAAGCTACATAGTCATAGAAACACCTGTCAATCAAAGGGGAATTAATTTTCTTTGTACAACAATTTCGTGCTCAGATTGATAAATCTCCTGAGACAAGGCTTTTCAAATGGGGGAGTCATTCTTTCAAGTTATAAAACTAAAGTTGTGAGTAACCAATTATGGCATACTAGAAATTTCTTCATTGCAGTTGTAAGAACAGGTTTTAAAATTTTATGTTCTTATGCACAGAGACAGCAGTTTTTACTGCAAATGCTACCAAAGCATCTTAAGTTTTAATACATACAACATCTCAGGGTCTGTAACATCTCATGTGGCTGGAAATGTCTTGTATAAAGAATAAAACAAAGTAAAGCCAGAAAACTTTCAGCAACAACAAAAAAGTATATGTTGAAAGTAAAATATTCAAAAGTTTTACAGTGGTTATTAGTCTATAGATCTATTTTAACACTTTTAAACATGTTAACTTACTGTTATCAATTGTAAAATCAAACCAGAGATTTTCACTGCGTGCTGTTTTTGTTTTTTAAGGTTTAGTACTTCCATGAATGAGAGAGAAAATACATCCCTAATAGACTCTTAAGATCACAACACAACCCTGACCTCCAGCCAGCTCTAGTCTTGGGCAGGTGCAAGCCTGGTGAACTCTTGGCAGTCTCTGCATTTGAAATGGGAACCTTCCTGTGCAGGATGGCTTCATAGACCATTTTATTTTATCTCTGTGTTATTGTGACTCACAAAGTACTTTCTTTAAATATGAGAAAGAATATAACCATCTATTTTTAAATGGTATGAGAGGCATAAGTGAGCTATTTTATTTTATTTTTATGTATTTATTTAGATTCTGCCATAGGACACCTACACTTACCAGAGAGAGGCAATGAGAGGCAATGAGAAGAAAGAAATCACCCCATAGGGGAAATGACCACACTATACTCCCTTCTCCACCATTCTCTTCTTGGGATTCTGGGCATACATGTATTTATGCCCAGCATTACTTTCAAGACACCAGTTTCAGGACTCAAACCATGGTTGACCATTGCCTTAATCACTAAGTTATCTGTTAGCCCTAAGTGGAGTATTTTAAATAATCAAAACATAAAAATGAAATGCTTTATATAAATTTGCATTAAGCAGAAAAACTGCTGAGGTTTCTAAATATGTCTTTAATGCTATGTATATTCAAGGCTGTTAGTAGATAGTTAACATGGAATTTATGTTAATTTTTTCATAGCACACCTGATATTTATTCCAACTAAAATGATATTTTATTTAGTATGACAGTCTTGTAGATTGGTATGACTATCAATTTTTGATAGGTTTATTGATTGTCTACTATGCACCACTGACTAGGGAAATTGAAAATGTGTATAGTATGACCCCCAGCCTGAAAAAGCTAGAAATCGACTATGATTAGGAAGAAATAGGGCAAACTTAGCAAATAGCTATTGTGAGAAGGAAACATGTCATTTGTGGAATTGAAAGAACAGAACCAAAAACTTTAGAAAAGTTTCCAAATTGCGACGAATGGAGGAACTTAATATGGACTAGAAACTGCAACTAGAAAATGTGTTATTTCAGCTCAAATTTAAGGGATAGTAGGAGAACAAAACCGTTTTAAAAGGTTGAAAGGTTATATAGGCTAGAGAGATTTACATAAGAAGAAACTGGAGTGAACTAATTTATACAGACAAGAATTTTGAAATATGCTTTTGAAAAAAATTAATAAATTCATCTAAGTAGATGGAGACCTCATGAGATAAAGGATTAAGAGATACAGTAGATTTGTATCAAAGGGAACAAAATCTAGTGACACTAAGGCATTTGAGCGATTTCTTACAAGGATCTAGAGGGCATGACTAACGAAGAAATCAAGGTCTTAACTCTTCATCTGAGAGGAGGGTTCCTGAGGATAAGCAGTTAGAACACTGAAGAATTTATAGAGTTAGACCTCGGTTCAAATACGGTTTTCTTAGAGAGTTCTTCCATAATCAACACAACTGAAACCAGCAGCCTCAGCACTTCATTACCTCTCTACTTCCCAAACATGCTTTATTTTACCATGTATTACAAACTCTCCTAAACTTCTGCGTTTACTATCTAATATCTAATGTTATCTAATATCTTCCCATTAAAGTATGTTTCCTGAAAGCAGGAACTCTCTGCTGTTCAATATTGTGTCCTCAACACCTAGAAGAGACTACCACAGAGCAGGTACTCACAAGTCCTCTCATAGGACTGGTTTACAAATAATGAGCTGCCAAGGATTTGGGCTTATTATCCAATAGGGAAAAAAAGAGGAAGAAAGAGAGAGATCCATTTATTTATTCAAGGGTACATATCAAGCATCTGCTCTGAGAGGGGATGGAAATTAAATGATGAATATTACAATTTACCTTGAACATCAAGTTTAAGAGAGAAAAATAAAACAGATCATTGTGATTTAAATACAAATGTAGGAGCTCCTACACTTGATTTAAATACAAGTGTAGGAGACCAACCCGTGTGGGTAGAAGGTAGTTTCACATCCAGAGACCTCCCTGAGCACACTGGACATTGAGTGCTCATAATCCAAGCCTGCCAGAGACTGAGGATAGATGGTGGCTTCAAGAGCCCATTGGGGATGATATCTTCCTCTCTCCCTCCCATTCTCTCTCTCTTTGACTCTCTCTCTTTCTCTTCCTCTCTCAGTCTCTCTCTCTTTGACTCTTTCTCATATGGAAAAGAATAAAGTTAGAAAAAATCCAAGAGTAGTAATCTATAAATTTACTGAAAGCTGTGAATGTGTCTTTAATTCTTGAGGTCAGGAGTCAGTATAGTGGTTATCACATGGTTTGTTCTCCAAAGTACTTGTGAAATGACTATTCTTTATATAATAAGGATAAAGAATGTATCTCAACCAGATGGGGCAATTAAGCAAAACTATTGATAGATGAAAGTATCAAGTAGGCAGGGAGAAAAGAAGTGTCACAGGCATGGCAGAGAGAGGACAGCATATGGAATGGTTATAAATTTTCACTATGTGCTGCACTGTAGTGTTGGTTCAGATTCCTTGATCTGCCTGAAGCACATAAGATGGATACATGGGGATCTCAAGATCTTGAGGAACTACCAAACTGGGCAAAGGAGATCATGCCATGAAGAAACCCTATCAAGGGTGCTTCTGTTTCTTTCTCTTGTTATTTCACACATACAATCTCTATCATAAAAAAGATTTATCAAATGTACAAAATACGCACTTTAAATATTTGCAGTTTGGGGACCACATGGCAAAATGTTTGCATTGCCCAGTCAAGCACAGTTTGATTCTCAGACCAGTGTCTTAAAACTTAAGCCAGGCATGTGTATCCAAGATCCAGAGAGTAGAATGGAGGAGAAGGGATTATAGTGTGGCCATTCCCCTAGAGGGTGATTTTTCACTTTCTGTCTCTCTATCTTTCTCTATCTCTCCAGTGAGCACAAGCACTCTATAGCAAAACCCCTCTCTAATAAATAAATAGACAAATGAATAATTTGAAAACTCTAAAACTTAAAAGTTTATTTTATGCCAATGATGCCTCACTGTGGCTGTTTTCAAAAAACCTGAAGGAGGGTTCTAGATAAGTCCTCTACCTAGAGGTTTCAAAGTCTGTGAGCTGGTCTAAAACTAAGTATATCATGGAAATGGAAATGGATATTGTATCAGGTCATCCAAGACAGCATCCCAAGAGTCCCCTAGGTAACCCTAAAGTGGCTAGGGGCTAACCAGGATACTATAAAACTTTTTCTATAACAAAAACTAAAATGAAAAGGCAAATAAGTAATAATTTGGGCCCATTTAAGCTTATCCAAAATGACAGTAAAATAGAAAGACAAATTAATTAGGAGACTGGTAACCTGATTAGAATTTTTAGTAATGTTTTTGCAATTAGTTGAATATTATTCCCTTTACTTACAAATTTAATATATTATACTCATTTTATGGTGTCCCTTGGAGAAATAAAATTTAAGATCTATGCCTATATTTTTTCTGTCATTCTGCTTTTTTAAAGAAAAAATATATATGTATCTAAAATAAAGGAAAATAAAAGAATTCAAGAGGAGAAATATGATAGTATTTATTCTCACATCAGAGTGGCAAAACTTCTTGCTGCCATAAGAGTCAACTACTTAACCCTCAAGTACTGATTAACCTCCTAGAGCACATAGCTGTATATTATGCTTACAGAACAAATAGAGTATTAATAATTGGTAAGCTTTTTTTAAACTTATAATCTAAAGATGAAAGGCATTCCAGGTGGCACCAGTTTTTTACAATATAAAAATTTTTGAAAATAAGCTTTAAAATTATTACCATCACCATCTATTTGTAATTTATAGCACAATCCAGAACATTAAAGAATCTAATACACTGCCCTCTAAGAGTTTGCCATTTGAGGTATAAATGAGTAGTTAATAACATCTATTGTGTTTGAGTTCCATAAGGTCACTGAACTAAAACAAAACCCCAAAGTATTTGTAGTTTCAGTTCCTGCCAAAGGCAGCTTTTCTAAGACACACACACACACACACACACACCACAAACCTACAGTTAAGGATTAACCTCTACAGTCAAATAATAGTAACGGAAAGTGTCCCTTCAAGTACTAAAGATTAGTACTTCAGATAAGAGATCACAGTAGAATTTAAAACTTGAAAAATAGGACCATAATTTTAAGATTAAGAAGAAATTTTCTTTGAGATTGAAGGACTGGTCAGAGGTTCAGAATTGGAGCCCTCCTAACAAGGCACTATTTCTTTGAGAAGTGAACATACAACATCTCAGAATTTTTCTCTTAACTTAGGTATACATTTAGGAAGAGACAAGTGCACTGCCTTGAAAAAAAAGGGGTTTCTTGTGGTAAATAAATAATGGTATAAAATTATTTGAAAGGGTTCAGTATTGTCAGAAAGAACAGAATAACACATGCAAGTATATTTCTCAAGACTCATTGTTTTTTCAACAATTTGAGAACCCTAGAGATCTGGAGCCAAACTCACTTTATCCAAGTAAGACTACCTCTCTATTATACTTCTTTTCTATGATGTGGGAATATTTGATACATTTAGTTTTCATTGAGCAGATATTTAGTGGACTACAGTAATGTGTCACACTGACCTTGGGCATAGTTGACAGAAAAAAAAAAAAAAAAAAAGAGCAAGATACAGACATGTTCAAAAACACGTTCCTGGTCCTTGAGGATTTTGTAGACAACTGGAGACAGATGCTTAACTAAATAGAGTAGGAAAAACTTCCCTGTTCCAGACAGTATCAGAGAAAGCTGTACAGGGAGGTGTAGAGAGCCTTGGAGAAAAGATTTCCAGGAGTTAGTTATAGGCAAGAGTGGAAAGCGTAACAAAGACAGTAGCATGTATAAAACCTCGGAAAGCAGAAAGAACATCAACGGCACTTCCTGACATGGAATAGTTACTTAGGAACATCATTTGGGGGGTTGGCATAGGAAGGTGGAAACAGGATATCGCGATAATTTTAGATCAGGGACAGAATTTAGAGGACTTTGAACACAGTCTAAGAAGTTTAATTCATAATTATCGGCAAAGAGAGATATCATGGACTTTTAAACGGAGGGATGGGATGATCAAATGTAGGTTTTTGACATGACACTTAAATTAGGTAGTTTTTGTTCATTTCTTTCCTTTGTTTACTTGATTTTTTTTTTCTATTGAGTGCATGCAAAAAATTTTTCACTGTGGTTTGATATGGTTAGTTTGTGATTTTTTTATAAAGTGGGGAAGGGTTTGATATGGTTAGTTTGTGATTTTTTTATAGTCGGGCAGTAAGAGTCATGGTGAGAAATGTGAATTATTGGATTGGAATTATTCTGGAAGTAGTAAAAGTCCTAAGTAGAGTGAAGTATAGTAAGTTAATACTCCATACTCAGACCTCTGGGATAGTGGCTAAAGATAACACAAAAATATTTAGCACAAAACCTAACCATAGGAAAAAATAATAATAAAAATTGTCTATGTAACAAAAAGGCAGATGAAGGATGAATTAAGGATTCTATAATGAATGAAACATACAGAACTCAGCTAAACAAAAATGAAATAGATTGCTTCTAAAAAAAAAAAAAAAATCTGGGACCAGTAGTTGGCATAATGGCTATGTCGCTGGACTCCCATGTAGTTGAGTGCAGTTTGAGTCCCGGATCCGGTGGCTTAAACTCACACTGGGTGCGTGCGTGTGCATATCCAAGATCCTGAGAGGAGGATGGAGGAAAAGGGATTGTGGTGTGGTCATCCCCCTTGAGGGGTGATTTCCCACTTTCTGTCTCTCTTTCTGGCAAGTGCATGTGCCCTATAGCAAAAACTTCTCAAAAACAAACGAATAACCTTACCAAAACTTATAAGATTTGCAATATCACAGTAATCATATATCTATTTTTAAAAAGTTGAGAACTCCAGGCCACAATAGATTCCACTGGTGAATTGTTCCAAATATCTAAGTGAGGATTAGTAGTATTTTTACATCATATTTTTAGAAAATAATATTTTTTGATACTAGAATAAGTCTAATATTAAAAACAGTTAAGGGTATCACAAGAAAAACATGCTACAGAACTATGTCTCTCATGACTATACAGATGACTCTTACAATGTTTTAGCTTTTTTTTTCTTTTTCTTTAGGGGTGGTATGAAAGCAATACACATTTAGTAGAAACAATACTAGAAATATTGTACTTTGATCTTTTCCTAGGCTAGGGTATGTGGTGCTATATTCTCTTCCAATGCCAGGCAGAGGTAGCAAGACATACCTCCTGGCTTACTATTTGATCATGAAGGTAAGTAACTGATGCACTGCGTGTAGGTGTATTCAATGCACTTTATTCTTACAATATTTTTTTTTATATATGAGGTGTTTAACTTGTGCAATCCAATTATAAATCAAGGAGCATTTATAAATGCAAAATATTCTTACAAATTGAATCCATCAATCTTTTATATATCACCACCACACACACACACATACAAACACGCTCCACCACTACCACCACTGTCACTAACATCAACCCATACACTAATAAATAAGTACTAGAAAATTTCTAGGACTTTATTTTGGATTAACTCATAGATCAATTACCAAGTGTATGGAGAATTAACATTTTAAAATATGTTTTTCAATCCCAAATCAGGCTATTTGACACTATTTAGCGCAGTAGTTTTCCTCAGCAATATTTGTTATAGTTTTAGTTTGTAGAAAAGCATTATGCATAATGGGTAAGGTTTATTCCTATTTGATGTATATTATCGAATAGGAACAATAATATATATTATACAATATTACACAATGATACTTTTCTCTAAAATATATTATATATATTTTATGTAATATACATATATACACACACACACATACATATATGTAGTACCTATATATTACATATAGATATATGTTGGATTTAAAATCAGCATCTTACTATATATGTGTTTGTGTGTATTAAAGTTTATTTTTTCCATGAGTGAGGGAGACAGAATGAGAGAGAGAGAGAGAGACCCAAACAGGGTCTTTTTTTTCCGGAAAGGTTTTTGCTATAGGGCGCGTGAGCTCGCCAGACAGACAGAGAGAGACAGAGAGACAGAAAGCCAGAAATCCCCCCCCAGGGGGGATGGCCATGCCACAATCTCTTCTCCTCCATTCTCCTGTCGGGATCTTGGGCACACACACACACACATGCCCAGCGTGAGTTTAAGTCACCAGGTCCAGGACTCGAACCGCGGTCGACTATGTGGAGCCCAGCGATATAGTCATTACGCTAACTGCTGGTCCCACCAAACAGGGTCTTGATGTCACAATCCACCCCCTGCCTCAGCCAGAAGTATGGCCGGCATACTCCAGGAAGTCTCTAGACAAAACCTGGAGCTATCCCTCCCACATGAGTCAGATTTATGAAGTGTCACGTGTTACTGCCCTCATCCGGCCCTCGTCATCTTACTTTTTAAAAATTGGGAATGACCACGAGTGCCTCATAAGAGCATATGCCATTTATGATATAATTTTATGATACTGATAAATAAGTGCATTCTGTATTTAGTAGGATCATAAAGAAAACTGTAGACATAGGAAAAGAGGAAGGAATAAAAAATATGTCTCTTGTTAGTATCATTCAAGAATAAAACTCTATAAACTCCACATTGTAGATGAGGGCTAATGTAACTGGAAGTGATATGAGGTCCATGGACAGTGGAGTGAATTTGACTGTCAAATACATAGAAGACAACTCAGAAAAGTGTTATAACGAGAAGTATGTGTATTATGTAATTTTTGCTTTAAATAAACTGGATTTAAAATTCTGTGGAACCAGAAGTGACTTTCATCCTGCTCACCTAAGTGTAAATGTCTTTCTTCCTGATTTCTATAGAAATGAAATGAAAAATTACCAATGATCCATGTCTCATAAACTTCCAATTGTTCCAGCAAATGTGGCACACAGAAAGCACAGGACCTAAAATATGCAAATCATGAATACAGTAAAGATTTTGAGTGAAGAGATTTTTGTTTGCAATCTGCCAGGGGGCACATGCACTCACTGGACAGAGAGCAAAAGAGAGAGTGAGAGAGAGAGAAAGAAGGAAAGTGAGAAAGCATCCTCCATTAGAGATGGTGGTGATGCAATATCCCTGATATACCTTTCCTTCTGAGATTTTGTTCACTCTCACACACATGCCTGCTGTGTCTCTCAAGTTGCTGGGCCCAGGACTCGAACCATGTTGTCAGCCATGTGGGACCCAGATGCCACAACCACTATGCCACCAGCTGGTTCAAGTGAAGAGATTTTTAATGGAATGTCAAAAGGCCTTAGATTTTGAGTAGCTTCTTAAATGATAATGAAGCCTAAATTCATTAATATCAGTGATAACTATATTTTAGTTCATTTGCTTATTTTAAGGTTTATAACTTCCATGATCAGGAGAGACAGAGATAGTCAGTCATACAGCGTTCCCAGCAGTGTCTCTATGCTGTGATCCACTCCCAGTTTCATGTATCCTGGCTCATGGGCATAGGTATGCCCATGTACTCAGAGGGGTCTCTGGACTTGACTTGCAAATTTCATGTGGAATCACCTGACAGAGCGTCATGATTTAACCACTGTACCAATATCTGTATTTTAAATTTTCTAAGTAGTGGGGGACCAGCAGTTGGTGTAATGGCTATGTCACTGGACTCCCAAGTAGTTGACTACAGTTTCAGTCCTAGACCCGGTGGCTTAAACTCACACTGGGTGCGTGTGCATGTGTGCCCAAGATCCCAAGAGGAGAATAGAGGAAAAGTGATTGTGGGTGGCCATCTCCCTGGGGGTGATTTCTTGCTCTCTCTCTCTGTCTTTCTGGTGAGTGCATGCGCCCTGTAGTGAAAAACCTGTCTAAAAACAATAAAATTTTACCAAGTAGCTTTTCTATCTTCATATTAAAATGTTCTGTTTTTCATCTATATTTTATTTCTTCATCTCACTGAGCATGTAATAATAATAGATAATCAGCTGTATTACTTATAAAGGGAATATTATAACTATATGCTTCCTAGTGTGTAATCTAGTCAAGCTTAGTCCTAAATCCATGCCTTACTCATGAAATTTTCTTCTCTGAATTTTTCTGAAAGGAATAATCAAACATTAGTGTTATGGACATTGTGGCAGTATCAGAGTGATTATTGACAAAGCACCTTTATGCAATATAAATTTGCCTCCAATAGTCTTATATTCTGCTTGAGAAAAATACTTGTTTGCAAAAATCTCACTTTTTTTTCCTTTAATGCTATAATTTCTCATATTGATTGTTCGTTCTCTGAAAATATAAAAGTCAGAAATTACATATCTTGGGACCAGCAGATGGCGTAATGATTATGTTACTGGGCTTCCATGTAGCAGACCATAGTTCAAGCCCCAGACCTGGCAGATGAAAAATCATGCCAGGTGCATTGTGCATATGTGCCCAAAATCCTGAGAGGAGAATGAAGGAGAACAGAGGAGAAGGGACTGCAGTGTGGCCATCCTACCTGGGGGATGATTTCTCACTTACTGCCTCTCTTTGTCTCCCTGGCAAGCACACACGCCCTATAGCAAAAATCTCTCTTAAGATAAAAAAAGAAATTATATATCTTTCTTTCTTCAATATAGTTGTATGAAAGTACTTGTTTACCTGATAGCTGTAATGAGTTTAATGGCATCCACCCATTATAAACTGAACTCTCAGAGGAACCAGTTTGTGGCCTAGTGGTTAAGGGAGCTAGACCCAACATGGCTGACTGTGGTTTGAATTTCAATTCTGGATGCTTGAAAAATATGCCGAGTATGTGTGTACATGCTCCAAATCCCAGAAGAACGAATAAATGGCGGGGAAGGGATTGCACATAACTATACCCCAGCGGGGTGCCTTCTCCCTCTCCACAGGACATCAGAGAAAAAGAGAGAGAGAGAGGAGAGAGAGAGAGAGAGCAAGAAAAGGTGAGAAAGCCAGCTGCCGGGTCTAGGATTTGAACTCTGGTCAGCCACATAAGAGTCCAGCACCTTAACCACCATACCGCCTACTGGCCTCTATAAAAAATGTTTATTATTAAAAAATATTGAAAAGAGATGGAGAAAATTAAATTATATGTCATTTACAAAGTATCAGAAGTTCCGATTTTCATTCCTATTCTTCCATTTATGATGTATGATATCTTGTCATATATTTTCTCTAAAAAATGTCAGTTCTTCCTATTTAAGTGAAAAATCTATCTTTCAGAGTTATTGTTAAACTTTTATGTGAAAACTACACAAAAATAACCTGAAAGTAGTAGTAAAAGCCCCTCAATTTGAAGATGTGATGTTTCTATGACTGTCAACTTTATATATTAACAGCAACTGAAAATCCTGAAATATTTTGGCACTTTCACAGATTTGTTGTCTGAATATTTTGGATAATTTAATAAACTTACATTACTCCATTTTTTTTTTTGTGGCGGTAGCAAAAGTGGATGCAATTACCGTTTCAGCTTTGTCCTGTCTACATAAGCAATGTGGTTCTCCTCACATTCTATCTCCTTTCCGCCTTCCTCCTCTTTCTTGTTTCTGTTCTTGTTTGTTCTTTATTTTTATCAGGGTTTTATGACTGAACTCTAAAAATGGACTAATTCACAGTATTTTTAAGAATAACATGAGTCTTTCTTCTTTGTCATAGCAGTCAACTTTCAGCTAAATTAATCAATATATATATACTCATACATATTGCGTGTATGTGTATTATATACTATCATATAGCAGATATGAGGAAATTTCAAAAAATGAATGGAAAAATGGAATTGAAGCTCAAGTTTATTTTGGTGCACAACAATTTTAAATCTATACTTTTTAAATAATATATATTTTTCATGCACCATTTGACAACTCCCTCATAAATCATAATAGGTATTATTATATATAACACTATGCCATACATATTATATATGACACAAGCTGAATATACACTCATATGTGTGCATGTAAACATATGTATATGTACTTACATATTACATACACTAGTATATGATTATAGGGCCTACCTGAGGCTAGATAGTTCTACTTGAATTAATAGCCTACTCTAACTCCTAGTCATTTAATTATTTTCTTCTACAAATTATTACACAATATATATTTAATTCACATTTGGAAACTGAAATTGGTCTACCCTGCAGACCAGTGGTGAAGGGACCCAGATCTCATATGCAGACTGCAGTTCAGATCCTGGCTCTGGTAGACTGAAAAGCTCACTGGGTGTGTGTGCTTGCATACCCAAGACCCAGATGGGATGGAGAAATGGCGGAGAATGGATTGCTTGAGATGTGACTACACTCATTGAGGTTACTTTCTCTCCATCTCTCTGTCTGTCTGTGTGTCTTTTTTTCTCTCAGCAAGCTTGTGTGTTCTCTGGAAGTTAAAAAAAAAAAATGGATACTTGACCAACATTACCTGAAGTTATAGTACTTTACAATAAGTACTTCAAAATAATTATCAATAATCTCAAAAGAAAAACTATATAACTTAAACAGGCAATTTATTAGAAGAAAATAGGGTTCACTGTGGAGTTAAGCTAGATTCTTTGGTGAAAACCTGTAGTCAAAATGAGATTTCATATTCACTTATTGCATGACTGATTAAAATATGAAATATAACTAGAGAAAATAAGAATGAGCTAAAGTGTACCAGGTTCTTTAGCTCCTTTAGCCACTAAAGTGTTTATATTCTTCTTTCTTTGTTATCAAAATTTACAGATTTTTATATATACAGATAAACCAATATATTTTTCTGTCTCATACTGAGTTAAAAAAAAAAAAAAAAAGCACTGTCAGTCAGATCCAAGTTCAAATTAAAAGTTTCCCTGTAGGGACCATCAGATGGCATAATGGCTACATCGTTGGACTCCCTCATGGACATCTGTGGTTGGAGTCCTCAACCCAGTGACTTAAAACATGCTGGACACACGTGCATGCATGCCCCAAATTCCAAGAGAACAATGGAGGAGAAGGGTTTGGGGGAATGGCCATGCCCCCTGGGGCGATTTCTCATTTTCTGTCTCTCAGGTTAGTGCCCATACCCTATAGCAAAAATCTCTTGAAAAGAAAAGAAAAAAGAAGAGAAAAGAAAAAAGAAGAGGAAAGAAAAGTTTCCCTGTAAACATTAGAGTCCATTGTTTCAATTAAAATTGTCTCCATCCTTCCATCTCAGAGGAGCTCATTAAAATTATTCTTTCTTAAAGCAAACTGATCCCAATGCAGAGATGAAAGAGGAAGTCCCTAGGCCTATAGTTGCAATCATTTTCTTTTTGAAATAAAGCAGATAAAATAATAAAGATAGTTCATCCTAAAGGACCAAATAGAAAAAGGAAAATTCTGACAAATTTTCTTACTAGCTGAATCCTAGGAAAGAAACCAAATGTTTTCCAGAATGATGTAGATAAAGAAGACAAGGTCCTACAAGCAATAAATGATAAAGTAACACTCTAGTTGGGGTCAGCAGATGGAGTAATGATTACATTGCTGAACTCCCATGTAGTTGACCACGGTTCAAGTCCTGGACCCAATGGATTAAAACATGCCAAGCCTGTGTACGTGTGACCAAAATCCTGAGAAGAGAATGGAGGAGAAGGGATTGAGGCCTGGCCATCCTCCCTAGGGGGTGATTTTTCAGTTTCTGTCTCTGTTTCTCTCTGCCTCTCTGGCGAGTACATATGCCCTATAGCAAAAATCTCTCTCTAAAAATAAAAATAAAAAAAGACACTCGATAACTACGTGAGTATTAACCAAAATAGCTGGAGAAGAGATTGAGTCTTTATGAAACTCTCTACTATAGGTAGAGAGTTTAGCATCTCTCATTCGAAAATCTGAAATTCATAATGTTTCAAAATCCAAAACTTTTGTACATTAGCGTGGCGCCGCAGGTAGAAAATTCCACACCTGACCTCATGAGACAAACTGCAGTCAAAATGTTGCAATAAAAAATACTGTGTGGAATTACCTCATGCTATATGTACAATGCGTACATGAAACATAAATTCTTCTTTTAGACTTAGGTCCCCACTCTCAAGATATCTCATTATGCAGATGCAAATACCCCAAATCTGCACAAGTCTGGAATCCAAAACTCTCTGGCCTCAAACGTTACAGATAGGAGCTATGGAACTTTGTGTAAGCATCTGTGAAAAGAGAAATTCTCTTTGTAAGAGGATTACTGAGCACTATACTACTTAATACCTGAGCTTTTAGTTTTGTAGAGATTTGAGAAATCTGTGTTCAGGGTCTCAATTCTGTACCTCTTAATACTTCATGGTCAGCAACAAATAGATCAGCTTTATTGTAATGGGTCTTTTGAATATAAATTTTTGTTAGGATTATACCAGCCTGTAGAGACTTCTCAGGTCAATTGAAAATGACAATTGGATTTGAGAATGTAAAAAAAAAAAAAAAAAAAAAATAGGTTTTGGAGATGTTGCCAATTTGTTTCATAATTACCATATCTGTTCTTTTAATAACAATTGTTGTCATTAATAAAAAAAAAAATTGTCAAATGAGAAAAATCTCTTTTTCATAATGCTAGTAAGGAAGGTAAATTGTGGTAATTACTCGATAACATAAAATAGGAAAATAATAATTAAAGTACTATGATATTTTCAAATGCAAGGAGGAAATGATCCTTAAAGAGAGACTCATTATAGAAGGTCACTCGGAGTGTAGTTAGAAGACAATTAAGGAATGATGATGAGGAGTTGATTACAACACTGCTGCATAATGGGAGATCAGTGTAGCAAAAGGACACTGTAAAACTTAGAGGGAAAAAAGTCTTAAGTTTTCTTCAGTAACATAGCTTACCCTTTTCTTAATTAATTTTGTTTTTCCAATTTAAACTGGTGGTTAGAGAAAGAAGCACTGAAAAGAATGAAACTGAACACTTACAGAAGCATTAATATTTTCCCGAATATGTGATATGTGGCAAAAGTTTTACACAAATATGATCTAAACATTTGTATGGGACAACCATGGGGTCACTATATAATAGTGAAAGTCTCTGTTTTTTTAGAAGTTCATAAACAAAATTATATCCCTCTATCAGCTGGTGAACAGAATAGAGAAAAGGAGGGACAGTGGCACAGTGATTAAGACACTGGACTCCCATATGGCCAACCATGATTCAAGTCCTAGACTGACAGCTTCCAAACCACACTGTGTGTGCATGTGTGCCCAATATCCCAAGAGAAGAATGGAAGAGAAGGTATTGTGGCATGGTCATCCACCATGGGGAGTGATTTCTCACTTTCCCTTTAACTGTCTCTCTGTCTCTCTCAGTCTCTGGCATGCATACCTGCCCCATAGCAATAACTTAAAAAAAAAATAACTGAACAGAGTAAAGGAAATGCAAACAAGAGTTGAAATTGGTAAACTGTCACTGATATAAGCTCTAAGTTTTTGTAACTTTGCTTGTTCAATAAGTTCTGTGCAAGTTTTATATGTAATTCAGCTCCTCTGAGGGAGAAGGAGAAAGAAAATGAGAAAGTAAGCCACCTGATCTGGAATTTGAACTGCCATTGACCATGTCAGTGACTTAACCACTACACCACCTACTGGCCCCTGGGAAAATGAATCTTTAGCAAAAAGAGTAGAGTAAGTAGGTACGTAAGGTTTTGTAAGCACTTTTTCTTCTATTTATGTAGAAATTATTTGTTAGGTTTAATAAGTCATTCTCATAATAGTTATACAATAATTTTATGATAAATTATAATGTGCGTATAAGTAGATATGGGCACTGATACATAAAATGTCACCTATTTTGTAGATCTCTTCAGATAATGTCAGGTATTTGTTTAGTAAAGGTAGGTTTTTTATTTCCTTTGTTTATGCTCTTACTTTGTGATAGGACTCATGCACTTGCAAGAGAGAGGCAGAGAGAGAGAAATAGAGCAAGAGAGGGAAAATGAGAAATCACTCCCCGGGGAGATGACCCTGCCACAGTCCCTTCTTTACCATTCTCATCTAGGGATTTGAGGCCTCCATACACTCCTGACCAGCCTGACTTTCAAGCCACTGGAGTTGGGGCTTGAACTGTGAAATCAGCTGTCTGGGGTCCCATTCACTAATCTTTGAGCCACTCACTATCCCCAAAAGCAGAGTTTTCTTTTCCTTTTTTAGAGGTTTTTGCCTTAGGGGATGTGCACTCATTGGACAGAGAAAGAGATGTAGAAAGTGAGAAATCACCCCCCCAGGAGGGATGGCCACACTACGATTCTCCTCTTTTCTCCTCCCTGGATCTTGGGCATGCATGTACATACACGCAGTGTAATTTTCAAGTCACAGGGTCGGTCCAGGGCTCAAACCACGATCAACCATGTGGGAGTCCAGCCACAAAACTACTATGTCATCTGCTAGTTCCTAAAAGTAGTTTTAAGTAAGGTTGAAAGAGAACTTTTGAAGCCTATGCCCTGTGGGTATGCAGTCAGCAGGAGGCCCCTTAGCTAAGGCTGGCAGGTCTGGTTGAATGTGCTAGAGCCAGGAATACCAAAGCAGAGTTGTGGATGTGGGTAGTTTTTAAATTAAGTCATTTATTTCTTCTATGAGTGAAAAAGACAGAGAGAAAGAGGAGACAATAGAGAGTGAGACAATGCCTCCTACAGAATCTTAATGTCATTGTGCACCTCCACCCTTCAGCTGGCTCTGGATCATGGCAAGCTTGTTCCCAGTGTACTCAGAGGGGTCTCTTGGACTGAGCTGGGAACCTTCTCAGGTGAAATTGCCTCACATATTCTCACCATTGGGCTGCCTGTCAGCTTTTATTACTATTATTATTTTTAAAATTTTTGCCATAATGTGTTATCAAATGGGAAGTGTTGTAATGGATGCTCGGTTCTTGGGTAGAGACCCCTAAGATTAGAGACTTGTTCTAAGACACAAATTAAGCAACAGCCATGAAAAAAGTATGAGAGAAGTTTTAATCAGTACACTTGAGAGAAATCCAAATGGCCAAGTCACCATTTGGCAACTGCCGCAGGATGCGGTTAGGTTTTACTTTTATTGTGAGATCTTTCCCTCTTCCATTCCATACTTGGAGAACATAAGGTGTCCTTAATAACTAAATAACTGTGGGACCAGCAGATGGTGCCATGGTTACGTCACTGGACTCCCATGTAGTTGACCATGGTTCGAGTCCCAGACCCAGTGGCTCAAAATTCACACTGTGTGTGTGTATGCGTGCATGCCCAAAATCCCAAGAGAGGAACTGAGGAGAGGCGATTATGGCATGGTCATCCTTCCTGGGGGTGGGGGGGGTGGTCCCCCAGGGGTCGCTTCCATCTTTCTGTCTCTTTGGTGAGCACCTGTACCCTATAGTAAATAGCACTCTTAAAAAAACAACTAAAATAACTGTAAGAAAAATGAAGTATTCTCCAAGCATCAGTAGCATGTAAGAATGTTCAGTAATAGCAAATGGAATGGGATTTTTGCCTTATGAGGTTTTGCTACTTTTATTCAGGAAGAGATGCCCTCAGAAACACGTCTATGGCATCCAGTCCCCATGGCAGTGTGAGAGGATGTGGGGGGGAGACTGAATATTTAGCGTTGGTGGCCTCTGTATCCTAGGGAGGGAAGGGGGACGGCCATGTTTAATGAGTCACTCTAATGTATCTCCACAAACCCGATGCCAAAGCTCATGAACATACCGCCTCCACATCCGTTTCTGTTCCTTCTCTTGCCCTTTACCTTGCCATTTTCCCAGTTTTAGTAATCAGTGTCTTCACACCAAAGTCACTGTCATGGCTTCTAACATGTTCTTCCACACAACCATCCTCTTCCTTTCAGTTTCATGCTACATTGGGTTATTTATTTATTTTTTAAATAATACTCAGGCTTTGTCAAACCCTTTATATAATTTCTTAGCCCTTTAATGACATTGCTCAAAAATTATGAAGATGTAATCCTTCACTTGGTCTATAAGGCTTCTGAAGACTGTATTGGGCTTTTTATTCTTATTAGTTTTTGGAGATATGATTACTATAGGGCACATGCACTCCTGGAAAAGAGAGAGAAAGATGGAGAGAGAGAAAAACTGAGAAATCATCACCCCCAGTGGTGGGGTGGCCACACTGCAATTCCTTCTCCTCCATTCTCCTTTCAAGATTTTGGGTGTGCATGCACACATGCCTGTTACATTTCAAGCCACCAGGGCCAGGACTCAAACCATGGTCACCATGTGGGAGTCCAGTGCCTTCACCACTACACCACCTGCTGGCCCCATGTATTGGGCTTCTTTTAATTCTCGGGAAAACTTATGCACTGTCTTAACCTTTAAGTTTGTATTTTCCTCTGTCTAGAATATTATCCTCCATTTTTATTCCCCATAGCTAGCTGCCTGACTCTTGCATATGCTTCAATTCTCAGTTTAGATTCTTTCCTCAAGCCACTGCTATCTCCTCTCTTAGGGACCCTGTTCACCATACCAGCTGTGTAGCACCTGACTAATGGTATGTGCCTAATAGAACTTTTGAATGTGTAAATGAAAAAGTTCATTTATAATGGTGATGCATCTCAAGGAATAAATATATATATATATATATATACACACACACACACACACACTCTAGATTATTATCATTTAGCTTTTTTCTTTGAAATAAAAGCTAGAAGATGGGGTCAGGTGGCGATGCACTATAAACTGTGATGCTCTGACCCACTTGGAGGGTTCCAGGTTTGCCTCCTGAGACCTCTCTGAATATACCAGGCATGTGTGAGCCCATAATCCAGGGCGGGCTGGCAGAGTCCGGGTATGGATCACAGCAAAAAGGTCCTGCTGAGAGTGTTCTCTCTCTTCCTATTTGTCTCTGTCTCGCTCTTTCTCAGTAAATAAATAACTTTAACGAAGAAAACAAAAAAGCAGACATGCAGAACTATTCTGTATTCCTGTTGGTCATCTCAGATGAATAGTAACTATCAGAATTTTCAGCATGTTTTTTCCTGTGTTACACGCTGGCAAGAAAACTAAAAGTAGTTTGAAGAATATATAATAATCTCTGAACAGGAACTGATTAAGGAACAAAACTGACAAAATGATATAGTAAAAGATATATTAGAAAGAGATTTAGGAAGCCAAGGTTCCAATTTACAGTATGACATTGGTAATCCATGTTTTTATTTTCAGCAAAATTATTTTTGAGATGTTAATTTTTTTTTTGGGGGGGGAGGTTATCTTTTATATTTTCCACACAAGTACAATGTCTCTTTAAATGCTTTGCCTCAGGGACTTTGACAAATGTAAGGACAACCTCTGCCTACTTTCTTTGTAACTCTTCTTAAAGCTTTAGGACAGAGAAGAAAGTAACTTTGCTCTAGAAGAAAGGAGAAAAACAAAGTATCTGTGATCACAGCTGGAGGGAAAGGATTCCACCTGGAAAGGGAGGTCAGTGCTTAGAATATCCAGGGTGTGTCAGGGAAATGGTAGGGGCTAGGAGGGTCCCAAGTCAGGGTGGATAAGTGAGATTCCAGGGATTAGGGGCTCCCTGCCTTACCAAATAACCCTGTGATCTAAACCTAAGGACTTAAAGGACAAAACACAAAAACAAACAAACCAAAAAACCCCACAAAAATCCTGTTTGAACCAAGAACACAATCAGCAAGAGTTTGGGCAAAATAACGCCTTCTAGGATAGTCTCCTCTGCATGAACTATCAGAATTTGGCTAGTTTTTTGGTTATGCTATAAGAGGATGGAACAGTAATTAAAACTGACTTTCCCATTAACAAGAAGATATATTTTAAGCATGTCGGAATCTGAGCTAATATTCAAATCATGTTTACATTTTTCAACTTTATTGGCCATAAACTCAGAATAAGAAAAGTTCTCTAAATTTCCTCACAAACTAGTGAGAATTACTAGTATGTCGGAAAGAATTTTGTATGAGAAATCCCTTCAGCACGTGTAAGGTAATAGTAAAAATTTATTCATGCCTCACCTATTATAGAAGTAGTGGGGGCAGTTAGAAAAGATTAGTCGTGCTGACATAAATCCGCAGCCTACTTTCTCTTGCTTCACTTCGTTTATAGAAATAAAGCCACATGCCTAGAACTCTTCTGTTTAATGAAGGATCTCAGAGGAGAGGTGAATAATATCCTGAAAGCAACTAGAGAATTTCAAATTCCATCCGCAAGCATGAATTTTTTTCTAAAGATCAATTTAGACTGTGCAAAAGCCTAGAAAGAGGGGTTGATGAGAACAGGAATTATATTTTCATTTAAAAATTAATTTCAATTATCCACGGATCTAAAAATCAATATTTTCTCCACTTTTAATCACGACAAATTATAAAAATGACGTATAGACATTTTCTTGAAAGTGACGATCTGAAATATTGTAATAGAATGTGTAATAGGTGAAAAACAAGCATTCTTTCTGTGATAATTAGTTTAAAAGTTGTGTCCAAATTATTTGTATATGATATTTTGCCACTACTTGTAATATCTTTTCATTAGAACTATGGTAAAATGTGGTATTATAGTCTGTCTTTCCTTTTTTTTTTTTGTCAGAGGCCATGTGCACTCACTGGGAAGAGAAAGAAAATGAGTAAGAGAGGGCAAGTGAGAAAGTACACCCCATGGAAAGAGTCACACCAGTCTCTTCTCCATCTCTTCCTCCTTTCAGGATTTTGGGCTTGTACACACAAAGGTCGAATGTGTTTTTGAAGTCACCACGACTGAAGACTGAGATCTCACAGCTGGCCTCACGGGCTTCAGCTGCCTTAACCACCATGACATAGCTGGCCTTTCTTCTGTTTTTAATATTAATTACTAAATAGCATTAAGTTGATCTGCCACATATATATATATTTTTTTGAGACGTTTTTGTCAAAGTGTGTGTGTACTCACCAGAGAGAGAGAAAGAGACAGAGACAGTAAGAAGGAAAGTAAGAAATCAATGCCCTTGTCACCCCCCCCACACCCCCCAGGGTAGTTGGTCATGCTGCAATCCCTTCTCCTCCATTCTCCTCTTGGGATCTTGGGCATGCATGCACATGTGCCTGGTGTGAGTTTTAAGTCACCGGATTGGAGACTCGAACCACCATTGGCCATGTAGGAGTACAGTGACTTGCCAGAGAAAGACAAAGGGAGTGTAGAAAGATACTGCTCATTGTATTTTATAAAAATCATTAGCCAGAGTTTATAAGATACTTACATGTACACTTGCCAGAAAAAGACAAAGGGGAGTGTAGAAGCATCCTCCCAGTGTGGCAGGCCGTTGGTCATGAGCAGGCAGCGCTAAGAGAAAAGTGAAAGGCTCATCTAACTCCGGGCACCAGGAGGGAGAGGCAATTTGCCATCTTCCTTCCTTGGGGCCTGAGGGAAGCACACAGGGATGATTCGCAGATTTTTCTCTTACCAAAATCCCTAAGTAAGCATCTTGGTCAACGCCCTAATTCCCATTAAGGTAATGGACTAATTGGGCAGTCTCATTGGAGCAACCTGGCTCACACTAGGCATGCGCAGTTGGTGATCAAGTTCCTCACTTTACCTGTGAGGAAGGTGCACAGGTGCAGCAAAATACACGTGGATTCGAATTCAAAGGAAGGACATAGGCAGTGTGATAGGCCTCCCACTACTGAAAGATCATGACCGCTAGTAATAAAATGATGGCTGACTGGTGCCCAGTGCGGTTTCCACCTGGCAATCTGCCAGCCCAACAGTCTTTTGGGTGTACTTCCTTTCTTTCTTTCCTATTAAATCTTCTTTTCTACCTACTTCATTTGTGGTTTTGGTTTTATTTTGCACCTAGGGACAGATCTTTAATTTTAGTGATCTGGACCCAAAGAACCAAGGACTTCAAAACCCAGCTCCACACTTTCCCATCTGTTAACACTAGGGGATGTGTCAAAGAGAAATCTTTTTCCTTCCATTTCTCCATCCTGTTAGGATTTGGGGGGCATGCATGCACACAAGCCTGGTAATTTTGCAAGATGCCTGGGCAGGATTCAAACTGTGATCATTCATGTCAGATGGATGCATAGGGCTTAATCATTGTGTTCTAGGGCCAGCTCACCAACAATCACATTTTCTTCCTTCCCCCTCCTTTGTTTAAGTTTATTTATTTATTTTCTTTATGAGTAAGAAAGAGAGAGACAAGCTCAACAGGTTCTCACACTGTCATCTTCAGTGTGAGATACAAACCTAGGACCTTCTCTTGTGTTCCCAGTATGGAGCAGCACTGCCCCTGAAAAAGTCAGAAAAGTCATGACGTGTTTTGCATAGAAAAATAGAAAAAAATACATCACGATTTTTCTGACAATCCAATAGTTTGTATCTTGCAAACTTTTGCTAATGATTTTTGTAAAAAACAATGATCAGTATCTTTTGTTTTATTTAATGGTGATACATGTCAAGGAATAAATATATATATATATATATATACACACACACACACACACACTCTAGATTATTATCATTTAGCTTTTTTCTTTGAAATAAAAGCTAGAAGATGGGGTCAGGTGGCGATGCACTATAAACTGTGATGCTCTGACCCACTTGGAGGGTTCCAGGTTTGCCTCCTGAGACCTCTCTGAATATACCAGGCATGTGTGAGCCCATAATCCAGGGCGGGCTGGCAGAGTCCGGGTATGGATCACAGCAAAAAGGTCCTGCTGAGAGTGTTCTCTCTCTTCCTATTTGTCTCTGTCTCGCTCTTTCTCAGTAAATAAATAACTTTAACGAAGAAAACAAAAAAGCAGACATGCAGAACTATTCTGTATTCCTGTTGGTCATCTCAGATGAATAGTAACTATCAGAATTTTCAGCATGTTTTTTCCTGTGTTACACGCTGGCAAGAAAACTAAAAGTAGTTTGAAGAATATATAATAATCTCTGAACAGGAACTGATTAAGGAACAAAACTGACAAAATGATATAGTAAAAGATATATTAGAAAGAGATTTAGGAAGCCAAGGTTCCAATTTACAGTATGACATTGGTAATCCATGTTTTTATTTTCAGCAAAATTATTTTTGAGATGTTAATTTTTTTTTTGGGGGGGGAGGTTATCTTTTATATTTTCCACACAAGTACAATGTCTCTTTAAATGCTTTGCCTCAGGGACTTTGACAAATGTAAGGACAACCTCTGCCTACTTTCTTTGTAACTCTTCTTAAAGCTTTAGGACAGAGAAGAAAGTAACTTTGCTCTAGAAGAAAGGAGAAAAACAAAGTATCTGTGATCACAGCTGGAGGGAAAGGATTCCACCTGGAAAGGGAGGTCAGTGCTTAGAATATCCAGGGTGTGTCAGGGAAATGGTAGGGGCTAGGAGGGTCCCAAGTCAGGGTGGATAAGTGAGATTCCAGGGATTAGGGGCTCCCTGCCTTACCAAATAACCCTGTGATCTAAACCTAAGGACTTAAAGGACAAAACACAAAAACAAACAAACCAAAAAACCCCACAAAAATCCTGTTTGAACCAAGAACACAATCAGCAAGAGTTTGGGCAAAATAACGCCTTCTAGGATAGTCTCCTCTGCATGAACTATCAGAATTTGGCTAGTTTTTTGGTTATGCTATAAGAGGATGGAACAGTAATTAAAACTGACTTTCCCATTAACAAGAAGATATATTTTAAGCATGTCGGAATCTGAGCTAATATTCAAATCATGTTTACATTTTTCAACTTTATTGGCCATAAACTCAGAATAAGAAAAGTTCTCTAAATTTCCTCACAAACTAGTGAGAATTACTACTATGTCGGAAAGAATTTTGTATGAGAAATCCCTTCAGCACGTGTAAGGTAATAGTAAAAATTTATTCATGCCTCACCTATTATAGAAGTAGTGGGGGCAGTTAGAAAAGATTAGTCGTGCTGACATAAATCCGCAGCCTACTTTCTCTTGCTTCACTTCGTTTATAGAAATAAAGCCACATGCCTAGAACTCTTCTGTTTAATGAAGGATCTCAGAGGAGAGGTGAATAATATCCTGAAAGCAACTAGAGAATTTCAAATTCCATCCGCAAGCATGAATTTTTTTCTAAAGATCAATTTAGACTGTGCAAAAGCCTAGAAAGAGGGGTTGATGAGAACAGGAATTATATTTTCATTTAAAAATTAATTTCAATTATCCACGGATCTAAAAATCAATATTTTCTCCACTTTTAATCACGACAAATTATAAAAATGACGTATAGACATTTTCTTGAAAGTGACGATCTGAAATATTGTAATAGAATGTGTAATAGGTGAAAAACAAGCATTCTTTCTGTGATAATTAGTTTAAAAGTTGTGTCCAAATTATTTGTATATGATATTTTGCCACTACTTGTAATATCTTTTCATTAGAACTATGGTAAAATGTGGTATTATAGTCTGTCTTTCCTTTTTTTTTTTTGTCAGAGGCCATGTGCACTCACTGGGAAGAGAAAGAAAATGAGTAAGAGAGGGCAAGTGAGAAAGTACACCCCATGGAAAGAGTCACACCAGTCTCTTCTCCATCTCTTCCTCCTTTCAGGATTTTGGGCTTGTACACACAAAGGTCGAATGTGTTTTTGAAGTCACCACGACTGAAGACTGAGATCTCACAGCTGGCCTCACGGGCTTCAGCTGCCTTAACCACCATGACATAGCTGGCCTTTCTTCTGTTTTTAATATTAATTACTAAATAGCATTAAGTTGATCTGCCACATATATATATATTTTTTTGAGACGTTTTTGTCAAAGTGTGTGTGTACTCACCAGAGAGAGAGAAAGAGACAGAGACAGTAAGAAGGAAAGTAAGAAATCAATGCCCTTGTCACCCCCCCCACACCCCCCAGGGTAGTTGGTCATGCTGCAATCCCTTCTCCTCCATTCTCCTCTTGGGATCTTGGGCATGCATGCACATGTGCCTGGTGTGAGTTTTAAGTCACCGGATTTGAGACTCGAACCACCATTGGCCATGTAGGAGTACAGTGACTTGCCAGAGAAAGACAAAGGGAGTGTAGAAAGATACTGCTCATTGTATTTTATAAAAATCATTAGCCAGAGTTTATAAGATACTTACATGTACACTTGCCAGAAAAAGACAAAGGGGAGTGTAGAAGCATCCTCCCAGTGTGGCAGGCCGTTGGTCATGAGCAGGCAGCGCTAAGAGAAAAGTGAAAGGCTCATCTAACTCCGGGCACCAGGAGGGAGAGGCAATTTGCCATCTTCCTTCCTTGGGGCCTGAGGGAAGCACACAGGGATGATTCGCAGATTTTTCTCTTACCAAAATCCCTAAGTAAGCATCTTGGTCAACGCCCTAATTCCCATTAAGGTAATGGACTAATTGGGCAGTCTCATTGGAGCAACCTGGCTCACACTAGGCATGCGCAGTTGGTGATCAAGTTCCTCACTTTACCTGTGAGGAAGGTGCACAGGTGCAGCAAAATACACGTGGATTCGAATTCAAAGGAAGGACATAGGCAGTGTGATAGGCCTCCCACTACTGAAAGTTCATGACCGCTAGTAATAAAATGATGGCTGACTGGTGCCCAGTGCGGTTTCCACCTGGCAATCTGCCAGCCCAACAGTCTTTTGGGTGTACTTCCTTTCTTTCTTTCCTATTAAATCTTCTTTTCTACCTACTTCATTTGTGGTTTTGGTTTTATTTTGCACCTAGGGACAGATCTTTAATTTTAGTGATCTGGACCCAAAGAACCAAGGACTTCAAAACCCAGCTCCACACTTTCCCATCTGTTAACACTAGGGGATGTGTCAAAGAGAAATCTTTTTCCTTCCATTTCTCCATCCTGTTAGGATTTGGGGGGCATGCATGCACACAAGCCTGGTAATTTTGCAAGATGCCTGGGCAGGATTCAAACTGTGATCATTCATGTCAGATGGATGCATAGGGCTTAATCATTGTGTTCTAGGGCCAGCTCACCAACAATCACATTTTCTTCCTTCCCCCTCCTTTGTTTAAGTTTATTTATTTATTTTCTTTATGAGTAAGAAAGAGAGAGACAAGCTCAACAGGTTCTCACACTGTCATCTTCAGTGTGAGATACAAACCTAGGACCTTCTCTTGTGTTCCCAGTATGGAGCAGCACTGCCCCTGAAAAAGTCAGAAAAGTCATGACGTGTTTTGCATAGAAAAATAGAAAAAAATACATCACGATTTTTCTGACAATCCAATAGTTTGTATCTTGCAAACTTTTGCTAATGATTTTTGTAAAAAACAATGATCAGTATCTTTTGTTTTATTTTATTTTATTTTTTTTATGTGTTCTCAGAAATGATGGAGAGTATTATATAGATTTTCTTATTTAACCGATTGTCTGGGTATGTATTGATATTTTACACTTGTCACAGATAAAGTTGTATATTGACAAGTCAAATAAGCAGGCACAAACTTTTCTGTTTTATTAAAATTTAAGCATTTAGAATTTGTTTCAAGGACTGAAATTGAAATTCAAGGACGGCTTTAAAAATGCTGTTAATGTTTGCTTTTCATTTAAAATCATAAAAAAAGTTGTTTTTAAGTTGTATTCTATAAATATGACAAAAAGAAAAACCTTGAATATTATATTACTAAATTGTTTGTCAAGTGAAAGTCTGTTTAAAGCATATTCCAAAAGAAAGAATATATTTTAAAACCATTTAATTTAACTGAAGTTAGTAAGATTCACAGGAATGAAAGGAATGCAATGCATTTAAGTGACAAAATAATATACTTTAGGAATAATTTTCAAATATTTTATCTATGTTTTTTGGAGTGGAGAACACCCTATATAAATAATGTCTTAAGTTTTTGATATTTTACCAAACATTTGGAGAAAACCAATCCTTATATTAACTGTTATTTCATAGATAAGTATTAATCATAAAATACGTTAGACTAAAATCAACCAAAACCTAGAACTCTGTATAATTGTCAGTGTGGATGTGACGCCTCCAGGACCAAAGAATTAAACAGTGAAAAGAAAAAAAGAAACAAACAAAAACTATTTCTCTTTGTACTCACATTTGAAAAAGAAAAAGGAGGTCCTCAAAAGTCATATGTTTGTAGTGAATTAGGATTGATTTGGGGCAACATTGTGAATGATCCCTATGAGGGTGGAGGTGGGAAATTTTCTCTGTGGTTCACTGACTGCCCCTATGTAAAACTCCCCTGTCCACTTTCCTCCAAGGATCTGACTCCACAGTGCTTCATATTACTCTTTATCCATATGTCCCCTTGTTCTTACCTGGGATACGTTTTGGGGATTTTGCTCTCTTTAAGAGCTGCATACACTTCCAGTCCACTTCCAGTCCGAGGATGATTTCTTTTAAGTTTCACCGAATACTTAGTCTTTTTAAAGCCACTCGTATGGGTTCTTCGGAAAACAAAATCCTAAAAAGCTAAGCAACCTGATTTTTCTACTTCTCTTGTTTTCACTCAATCGTATTTTCCATATGTGGCTCTCATATCAATTTCTAATTTGCTTCTTTGGTTTCTAGTCTCTCTCTTTCAACCTAGTAATTGGCTACTCTGAGGTTATGGGGGTGGGGGCAAGTGTGTGTTTAGTGAGTAAGCCATAGCTTAAATCTGATCTTTTCTCCCGGGATAAATCCATTTGCTTAATTGCAGTTTTTGGGAACATTATTCCCTTACAGCTCTCTTCAGTCTTATTTCTTACTTTTCAAAGTCTGTAGTCAGCTCTTCACACTCCTAGATGGCACACATTTATAGACTCTTTTCTTTTACATCTCTAACATTCATCTAGTGTTACCAAATATTGCACCACCGTGTAACAGAAAGTATCTTCTGTCTGCTCCCTGTGTCAGATCCCTCACTGTGAAGCTAATGCAATCAGTCTTTTTTTGTGGTATTTTAGGGCATAGTAATCATATATTGGCATTTGACCAGAACTCCATAGGAAAACAGTAATCACTTTAAGAGTTTCAGACAAGAAAGTACTTAACATAGAGGACTCATTATTTATAAATCCTCTGGACATAATGGAGAAGTCATGAAAAGGAGAAGAACTCATAAAAACACCATTGGCATCTCTACTTCTTGCAGCACCAAAGTCAGTTAAGTTGCAGAAGAATGTCCAGGAGGTCTAAAAACTCACATCTGCCTTCTGCTGAAACTCTGCCTACCTCCTGATGTTGGGGATAAATATTGCTTCTGTTTCTCTTCTGCCTGAAACTGAAACAAGATTTTTTCCATTAGTGGAAACTAAACTAAAGATCTGTGGACAATGGTGTTTCAGAAATGTGGATTTTGGCCTTTTTTAATCAATATAGATAAGAAAGACAGGGATGGGGCTAAGTACTGGTAGAAGCTATGGGTACATGTGCAAACTATGGGGGGTCAGAGTAACTTCGGACTTTCGAATAGTAACACTAGAGATAAAACCAACACAAACGCAACTTTTGCCATAAATTTTTCTCTTGATCAGTCCACTTTTGCTTTGATTGGATTTGACTGGACCACTTCTGCCTCTTCGTAGCTATTGCTTTGATTGTGCTTTGTCTTCAGGATCATACTGGTAAAGCCATGTGTCATCTCCTACTTCAATTGTTTGAGGAAATGCTTTGGGATTCTGATCCTACTTGTTTAAAATTTCCATCCAAAGCTCTGTAGTTGGTTTTGGTATTTTGGGCACCTATTGATCAGAAATTGTGCTCAACTATAATTTCTCAATCAGAATTGTGTAATCTGAACCAAAAGTGTTGGCTATTGTTTCTCCTGGAATCATTGGTATTTGGTTAGAAAACAAACCCAATTGATGTTTTTCTTGCAAATTGATGTGGGTGGTCTATTTCTTCAACATTGTTTTGTCCCTATGATGAGTTATCCACTTGCAAACTTCTGATTTCTTTGGGGCACTGTCCCCATAAACTTTCCATAAAGCTTTCATGATTTCACCATTCATCCACCCAATCTTGACCAGAAATTTTATACATGTTCTTGCTTCGATTTTAGCAGAATTTGTATTATTCTGATAAGAGCTCTTTCCAAATTGGTGCCTTCCTAGTGTCCCAAACTAGATTCTATTTAAACATCTTAGAACAAGTTAATACAAGTTTATTTTAATGAAAAAAGTTCTTTAAATTCATGTACAGTTTTTAAATAATATACATTTTTTACAAACTATTTATTATTGGCTTGTGTGCTCACCAGAGAAAGACAGAGAGGGAGAGTAAAAGATTATCCACAAAAAGGATGGCCATGTCACAATCCCTTATCCTCCATTCTATTCTTGGAGTTTGGGGAATGCACACACATGTGCCCAGGGTATTTTTCAAGCATTGGGTCTAGGACTTGAACCACACAGTCAGCCATGTGAGACCCAGTCATCTCAAACACCATGCCATCATCTGGTTCTCATGAACTTTTTGAAGAAATCTCATATTTAAACATGCACCTATATATACATCAATATATACATGCATACACATAGATAGGCATGTATATTTACAGAGATTTGCACACTAGCCCTTACATGTATGTACATGTGTTTGCATACATACATGTGTAAATATACAAGTATGTTTGTACACATATACATGTATATTTATAAATTATATGTATAGGCAAACATTTAACTATGTATATGCATTTGTGTTTGTATATATGTGTGTGTATATATTGGGTCATTGAAAAGTCATGATGTATTTTTCTATGTGAAAATGCAACATGACTTTTCTGACAATTCAATGAATATGTAAGAAATACATGTATGTATATATATATATATATATGTATATATATATGTGCATCCTCACATATAGGTATATATAGCACACATATATTTCTATGTATTTTTCTAACTATAACAGTTAATTATTTTAATCACAATAAAACTGTGTATTTCTAACTCTTCATGCATATCAATGATTTCAAAGTAATATATATACATATTATAAAACTGCATCCTATAATATCTAAAAATATTTTAATAACTATAAACCCATTATGACAATTTCTTAATTTGATATCTAGACTTCATCAGAACATAGAATCAGAATTGTTCACATGTATCCTAGTTGAATTTTCCCCAAAACAAGGGAAATTCTTTTTAAAATGCTTGAAAATCACACCTGTATTAGTAATATAAAAAATAAACACTTGGGGCCAACACTGTAGTCTAGTGGATAAGGGAGCTGGATCCCATATAGCTGACACGGGGTTTGAATCCTGGCCTTGGCCTCAGGGGCTTGAAATACACACCAGGCATGCTCCAAATCCTGACAGGGTGAAAATTGAAGGAGAAGGAATTGCTACGTGATCATATTCCTTTGTGAGATGCTTTCTCTCTCTCTCTCTCTCTATTTCTCTCTCTCCCTCTCTTGTGTTCTATTTCTCTTTTTTGGTAAGCATACATACTATCCAGTAACTTAAAAAAATACAAAAAAGAGAAAGCATTGAAGTACATGTATGTATTTTAAATGTATATTTATATTTATTTTATGTAGATAGAGTGTAGCAGAGAGGGAGGGATGGAGGTAGAGAAAGAGAGAGAAATTTTTGAAAGGATCTCACCACGTTGGATCCTCTTGCCCCAGCTTCAGCCACCCGGCCAGTGGTGCCCTCCTATCTGTACTACTGCACTGGGCCTGAAATATGCTTGATTTCTATAAACTCTCAATGAACAGTAAGCTAACTTCAAATTTTCTGCTTTTTTATTATTATCTTGGAGGAAATAAATAATCTGACTGACTATTCTGCTTTGCTTTTTAATGTTTTTAATTTTGATTTTTAAACAAGGAGCACAAGGTGAGATGATGGCCCAGCAGTGGAACATAATGCCCTGTCAGCTTAACCCAGAGGGAAGGTTCTGGATTTGCATCTGGAAATCACCCTGAGTAAGCCTTGTGCACATCCACGTCCAGAAGGGGCTGAAGCTGTGACTGGATTACTTTAGTGGACCCTGTCGGGGTTGCTGTC
>NW_006159654.1:1596427-1611034 GCF_000334495.1 Tupaia belangeri chinensis | reverse complement strand
TCTTTCCCTGAGGACTTTTTCTCAAGGAAAAACTAAGTACATAAACTTAAAAACAATAAAATAGCAATGCCTTTATATCTCTGTTTATTTACCTGTTTATCACCTGTCATCACCAAGAGAAAGAAAGAGGACCACGTAGCTGGTTGAAGCATCATTAGCAGGACTATAAGAGATGTACGAATAATTGATCCTTGCCCTATTCCCACAGCTCCGAGTCTGGGGAAGTGTTTGGCCCAGGTTCTCTGAGGCAGACAAGTAGTGATAAATGAGCTCTGTGCGCTGGCCTGCGTGCACTGAATGGCACAGCCTGTAGCCATCATGTATATTGAGCCATCCGAGATGGATGAGGTTCACCTGGCTCAGAGGTGGAAGTTCCCAGCACACCCACACCAGCCTACGTTGAAATGATCCACCTTAGAAATCTAAGATGGGGTTAGAGAGGACTATTGAGCGTCTAGAGTCATGGCTTTTAGAATGACCAATTACATTCATTCCAGACACAATTGGGGACAACTCCATAGCACAGCAGCAGTTAAGTGCTATGAAGAGAAACCTGGATCCCACATGGTAGAACAGGTTTGAGTCCCAGTTCTGGCAGCTTGAAACACATACAAAGCATACATACATATCCAGTATCCTTACAGGATGGGGAACTGGAGGAGAAAGAATTGTGGCATGACCAGATCCACTGAAGGATTCTCTTTGTCTCCTCTCTCATGTGCATACTTTCTGACATTATATAAATAAATAAATAATAAATTTAAAAATAAAATTGGATTAGGACTAGTGAATGGTGTTATAATTAAGGCACTGAACGCCCACATGGTTCTCCACAGTTCAAGTCCTGGACCTGGCAGCTTCAATTTCAGGCCAGGCTTGTGCATGTATGCCCCAAATCCCAGGAGGAGAATGAGGAGGATTGTGGTGTAGCCATCTCCCTGGGGAGGGTGGTGGGGGGGGTGATTTATCATTTTCCCTCTCACTATATCTCTCTCTCTCCCCTCTGTCTCTTTCTGGTGAATACATACACTCTATGACAAAAAGCTAAAAGATAAAAAAACAAGAAGCAATTAAAAATATATAAAATTGGACTTAAATATTTTGAATATGTTATTAAATGAGAAAAACCACAAAATTGGTAGAAGTAAAGTAGGAGTGTTTCAAGAGGATGACTGCTTTAGAACCTGTAGGCATGAACACACACACACTCACACACACACATACATGCACACACAATAACACAGTGGAGGAGACCAGCAGTTAGCATAATGGCTATGTCACTGGACTCCCACGTAGTCGACCGTGGTTCGCGTCCCAGACCCGGTGGCTTAAAACTCACGCCGGGCACGTGTGTGTGCGTGCCCAAGATCCCGAGAGGAGAATGGAGGAGAAGGGATTGTGGCGTGGCCATCCCCCCTGGGGGGTGATTTCTCGCTTTCTGTCTCTCTGTCTTTCTCTGTCTGTCTGGCGAGCGCACATGCCCTTTAGTGAAAACCTCTCTAATAAATAAATAAATAAATAAATAAAATAGTGGACAGAGAAGCAAAGGAGTAGAAATCAATGAAAGCTAATGTGGACAGAGAAATGAAAGTGAGAGAATAGGGTCATTTAGTTATTTTTGCTTTCAAAAGTGTTTAAAATCTAGGGACCAGCAGGTGGCATAGTGGTTAATGCACTGCACTCCATGTGGTTAACTGTGGTTTGAGTCCTGGGCCCAGTGGCTTAAAACTCATCCCGTGTGTGTGTGGGGGGGAGGGCGGGTGGTTAAGGGGGGCTGTATGCCCAGAATCCCAAGAGGAGAATGAAGAGGAAGGGACTGTGGTGTGGACATCCTCCTTGGGGGTGATTTCTCACTTTCTGTCTCTGTGTTTCTCACTTTCTGTGTGTGTGTGTGTGTGTGTCTCCAGCAAACACACGTACTCTATGAAAATAAATCTCTCTCAAAAGAAATGTTAAAATCTAATGGAAGAGTGATATGTCATAAATATTAACAGAAACTCTGGGCACATGAGCAAGTACTCAGGATTCTGGAGCACTGAGGAACAGGACTGTGACATGACTGAACCTTGTAGGGTGTTTCTCTTTCTGTCTTGCATATGTACACACATACTCTACAATGAATGATAATAATGAAATCCTTAAAACTTCTAATCATAAAACCTCTGACCAGCAGGTGGCATAGTGGTTAAGGGGCTGGACTCCCATATGGCTGACCATGGTTCGAGTCCCTGAGCTGCCTGCTTAAAAACTACACCAGGCACATGTGCATATGTGCCCAAAATTCCAAGAAGAGAAGGGAAGAGAAGAGATTGTGGTATCGCCATCCCTCTGGGGAGTGATTTCTCACTTTCCCTTTCACTTTCTCTCCAGTGAGTATACATTCCCTGTGGAAAAAAACTAAAAAACAAAATAAAACAAAACAAAAACCCTATTTGTCAAAATGTAATATTTGTTATTTTTCAAAATGAATTTATGTAGTCCAAGCTCCAATTTCTATTACAATGAGAAACCATCTTGCCGAATCATGGTAACTTCCAGTATGTATCTGTGTCTTCTGGATAAACTGGATCACTTTCAAGGTTCCTGTCTTACTCCTCTTCCTTAGGAAAATACAGGCTCTTGATGCTCCATATGTTTCAGACATTGGAAGGAGGGAGTATGACCCAGGGGTCCAGTATGTGACATAGGTCTCCTCTCTTCACCTGTTAACCTTCCTGGGGGCCATGTCTTCATTTTCACCCAGACTCTGTCTCTCATTGGTCGGGAGAGTCTATTTTGGATTCTCTTTCATAAAATTCAAGGAAGGCTACTAGAGTGGACATAAATCTTAACACACATTGTCTGCCTAGACCTGCTCTGTTGGTATTTATACCCTCTAGCAGTGACTCAATGTTGACAAGCATGCAATTTATTCATAATGGCCATACTTCAGACTTAGGAGTAAATCTGGGAGGCAATGGTGGAGAAAACACCAGTTGTGGCTGGAAAGAGGGAATTTGTGACTATAGCAGATGCTGTGATATGCTATGATGACCCCCTCAGGACGGAAGAACTTTACCTTAGTTGACTTACTTTGCTATGATAAAATACCATAGACCAGGCAACTTAAACAACAGGAATTTACCCTTTACTGTTCTGGAGGCTGTGAAGGCTAAGATCAATAATTGCTAGTCAACTTGGTTTTCTAGTGCAGGGCCTTCTCCTGGCTTGCAGACATCTGCCTTTTCACTGTGGTCTCTTCCTAGAAGGACACTTATTCCACTGTGGAGGACTGCTCTCTTCAAATCATCTCAACCTAATTATGTCCCAAATGTTCCACCTCAGGATACCATCAAGCTGGGGACTAGGGCTTGAACATATGAATTTTTGAAGGAAACAACATTCAGTTCATAACAAACTTTTATCCCCAACTGCATGGTGTGTTAGCTACAGGGAGCCCTGAGGTCTCGGCCCTGCATAGGACTGGCCTTTGCTGAAGGGAAGTGTTGTACTCAGGCCAATGCCCAGCAGGAAGCAACCTGAATTCACTCTTGGTGTATGTGTGAAGTAACTGCCCTATTCTCTCACCTCAACCTGTGACAGCCCTGAAAGACCAAGGTCAGTTACATTTGACATGTCTAAAACCTTTGCTGGGATTACACCATAGGCCATTCTGCTGTTTCCAATACTAGTTTTGTTTTAATTTTTAAGTAGGAAAAGGGAAGTTTTAATAGGAAAGTGAGGATATTTAATAGAAAAAAAGGATACTCCCATGTCAGAAAGGTGTGCAGGTGGGCAGCCACCAGAGAAGGACAACTGCACTGGGCATGGGGTTAGGTGTTACATTTATTTTAAGAGTTGAGGGACCAGCAGTTGGCATAATGGCTATGTTGTTGGCCTCCCATGTAATCGACTGCCGTTTGAGTCCTGCACCCAGTGGCTTAAACTCATGCCAGGCACGTGTGCATGCATGCCCAAGATCCAGAGAGGAGAATGGAGGAGAAGGGATTGCGGCGTGGCCATCCCCCCTGGGAGGTGATTTCTCACTTTCTGTCTCTCTGTCTCTCTCTGTCTTTTTGGCAAGCACACATGCCCAATAGCAAAAACCTTTCCAAAAAAAAATGTGTTGATAATAAATATATACAAAAGGACCCAACATGACTTTTTGGGTAACATTCTGATTTCCACTGGGGCAATAAACTGGGCAGTACATCCAAATAAGGATACTCATGCCTTCAAAGTTCACACTAAGCATGTGCAATTAAGTCATCAAATTCCTCACCTGTGAGTGAGGTGCTCAGGCACAAGAGAAAAACCATGAATTCCAAACAAAGAAGCCAATCCTAGTTCTTTTCTTTATCATTCCCATATAGTGTTCCCAAGAATTTCCCTTCTAAATCCTTCCATACCTCATGAATGAACTCATGATACTTTTCGAAATATTAAGCAGAACATAGGATCCCAGGCATCTGGCAATAATGTAGCGAACATATTGTGTAGTACAATTTCAAGATTTAAGAATAGTCTCCTATTACCCTATTTTCTTACATGGAATTCATTGAGGCATAAATGTTTAGAACTGCATATGCAGATAGCTAGATTCTGGTATTTTCCTAATTCATAAGAAAAATAAATTATCATAAGGTTATATGACCCTTAAAGACTCAGAAATTTGTGCTAAGTAATTAATTGAATGCTAGCAAAGAGAAAATAAGGGGAAAAACATAAAATGTATAACATTTTGTTCTTTTGCATTGCTCATTAGGATTGTAGCAGCATTTCTTGCAAAATGGCTTTTCAGGAGCTTATTTTGTTCCTCTATATGTCCAAAGGTAGTTTTGCTTTAGAAGCAGTATAGATTTCTGGGACTAAGACTATAAATAGAAGAAGAAAATGAGTGCTCCTCAGATTCAATTCCTTGTTGAAAAAAAGGCGACTTACACAAATGTTAAATTGTACATGTAAATGTCTCAAGATACAGTTTTTTAAGGAAAATACAAGGAATCCAGAATGAGGTGGTAGTATTATGATAATGATTATTTTTATTTGTTAGCCTTGCTCATAATGACTCTTTTGGAGGTAAGAAATAGATTTTAGTTCCCAGGGTCCTATATACATTATCAATTAATAGATATTTTCATGAGTCCCTGTGGAAAATTATATTTAAACTTCTTATGGGACCAGCAAGTGGCATGATGGCTAAGGCGCTGGACACTCCCACATGACTAACCATGGGTCAAGTCCTGGATCTAGTGACTTGCTTTCTCACTTTCCCTGTCTCTCTCTCTCTGGTCAAATTAAAATAAAATGAATGAATAAATAAAATTAAAATAGATAATTCTTTAAAAAAAACCTTCTTTTAACTTATTCTAAAGGATTTTTTTTTACTTTCTTTAATTCCTAGAAGGTATATGTGCTCATCAGACAAAGACAGGGAAACAGAGAGAGAGAGAGAAAGAGAGAGAGAGAGAGAATCCTCCTGTGGGGAAACAGTCATACATAATCCCTTTTCCTTCATTTCTCCATCCAGTTGGAATTTGGGGTATGTACCACACATATAAGCCCTGTGTGTTTTTCAGACTGCTGAGTCCCAGGTTTAAAGATAGGTCAGCCATGTGGTATCCAGCTTCCTTAACCACTAGGCTATGGGGCTAGTCTTATTCTAGAGCTCTAAAAGACCCACTAAACATTACTGAAAACTGGATGCCAATGCTGGTAACACATGTTATTCGGTCAGACCTGTGTACTGTTGCTTAAACAGTCTCCATATTCTTGTGCCTGAACTTTCTCTTATTTTGTTCCACTTGAAGCACTCTCCTTAATTCTACTTCACTTTTCCTGACTATATGCAAATGTACAAATGCTACTTCCTAAAAGAATCCTTTCCATATCTCAGAAATTCTTTTAGGGACCGGCAGTTGGCATAATGGCTATGTTGCTGTACTCCAATGTAGTTGAGCCTGGTTTGAGTCCTGGACGTGGAAGCTTAAACGCTGCGCACATGTGCGGGGGTACCCAAGATCCCAAGAGCAGAATGGAGAAGAAGGGATTGCAGCATGGCCATCCTCCTGGGGAGTTATTTCTTGTTTTCTATCTCTCTGTCTCTCTCTGTTTTTCTGGTGAGTGCACATGCCCTATAGCTAAAACCTCTCCAAAAAAAAAAATCATATATATATATATATACCTTTTATTGCATTTGTAGACATTAATAATATAAAACTAACAAGTTTACTTAAAGTTAAAGGCAGGGTACATTCCTCACCCATGGTTGTATTTTTAGCCATGTTATATAGTTGAGGAGATTAAAAAAAAGTGTTAATTATGTGAAAAAATTAATATATTGTATTTTTTCAGTGTTATACAAGACCAGCTGAATTGGAATCAGCCAGAGTAACGCTAAATTTCTAAGCCCAATCTTGTATATGCTTAATCAAAATTTCTGGATGTGACTATTAAAAATGTGCACTTTAACAAGTATTTCAAGCTTTATTGTTTATAAATTGGGAATTTCTAACTTAATTGAAAACGAGAGAGAAAGTGATTGAGATCTTAAGTCTTCACTATATTTATATTAATAAAATAACTGTATAAATAAAAAGAATTTCAAGATGCCCACAATTAGAAATAGCTAATTAACCTTTAAAAATATCCCTGGAGAATTAAATAGAAGACAGATCTTTTTTTTTTATTGTGATCATATTTTTACCTGTGTTAGAAAACAGACAATATTTTGATAAGAGGCAAACTATCACTTGATGTGGGTTAGCATATTTTGATAAGTGTTTTACAGCTGCAATGTCTCATTGCTCCTTTACTTAGGTAAAAATGTAATGAGAATTACTTAACCTACTTAGAAATATTCTCTATTTTCTAGTCAAAGTTTAAATTGCCAAAATATGAATAGAATCCAGTTACTATATAAACTGTACCTTCAGCTGCTTCTAAGAGGTAAACCCAAGGGAATTCACAACGAATGTAAGTGTAACCTGAAGCATTAATTACCTCAGGGCAAGTCTCCCAAACACTTTGTAAAGAGCAAACAAGCTCCATGTACGCCCTAAGCGTTCTTCCTCCAGCTACATGTAAGCCCACAGCAGCCTTCCCCCCCACTCCCTGAGTTGAAATAATACTGTTTCCCGTCCTTTCACTGGTCCTGCTCAGGCTTTAGAACTCGTGCTGCCCTGCTTCCAACTGACTCAGTCTCTGTAGTTCTTTTTATTTATTTATTCATTGAGATTTTGTTTTGTTTTGTTTTACTTTAGGGTGTATTTATTCACTGGACAGAGAGAGACAGAGACAATGAGAAGGAAAGTGAAAAAATCACCCTCCAGGGGTGATGACCATGCCACCTTACCTTTTCCTCCATTCTCCTCTTGGGATCTTGGGCACACATGTGCCGGTGTGAGTTTCAAACTGCTGGGTCCAGAACTCCAACCACAGTTGGCCATGTGGGAGTTCAGCAACTTAACCACTACGCCATCTTCTGGCCATCTCTCTAGGTCTTAATATACTTACATAGTAAAATTACATGGGAAACATTTCATTTCATACTAATACTTAGTACCACTGTCAGAAATTCTGATTCACCTCTTCGGCAGAGGAAGTTTAATACCATTTTTCTTTTCTTTTACTAAATTTATTTAGTTATTTTTTTCCATCAGAGATGGAGAGAGAAACAGAAAGAAAGAAAGACAGCTCCCCCCCTCAGGTTTCCAACACCACAACCCATACCCAGTCTTCAAAACAAGCCCAGATTATGGGGCCATTTAAGCCTCTTATACTCAAGGAAGTTTCCATTGCAAACCCAGAATCTTCCCATGTGGATCGGCCTTGTAGAGCAATTGTGCCTTTCCTCTGTGTCACCATCTGAACCCTGAACACCACTCTTCACCATTTTTTAAAAGTTTTTCCAAATGATCCTAAAATATAGCAATGGCTGAAAAGCATTAGCAGAAAATAAATTTTATGTTGAAGAATAATATTCAAGAACATATAAGCTTTAGCTTCCTTTGGAAGTTAAACTACTCCCCCCCACCCCAATTTCAAACTTTTAAGTTACAATAGCAGTCTCTAATGTATTCTAATATCCTGTCATTTGGAGGAGAAAAGATAAATACATGTTTGATTTAGCTATAGAATAGTCATTATTTACAAAGAAAGGAAAAAAAATTCAGTTTTATTCTAAAATACTGATCTCGTTTTATATAGCTCTAATAGTGTTCTGAACACTGTATTTGCTTGCATCTTTTCTCAAGATTCCGGGGTGGGGGTGGGGGGGATAAGGTACTTTCCTTTAGAAGAGCTTCTACAGATTCTGCATTCCAGCAACATTTCCTAAAATTTCTGAATTGGGAAAATAATAACTATCACATCTTAGATTAGTTCAGAGAAACAAGAAACTGCTAAGATGTATTCTTGATCTAAGTGAGTAGTTCTCTCTATCTTGCGCATGGTGAGTCTTGAATATTTGTATTGATCCAGTAGGTTCACCAACCCACTTTCATGCTTTATCAGGTCTTTCCTCTTCCACTATCTGCTCCTAGGAAAATGTGAAAGCTAATAGCTCACTCAGAGTGTCTATCACATGGCTCCCTTCTCCTTGGGACTGGGTTATTGGCTGACTTGAGAAACAAAAGAATAGAGCATTAATTGCTTGTCAAATTCCTCGTCTTTCGTGTAAACTTATTTTTGTAACACCTCTCTGGTTTGCTCCAATATCGAATTAATGAGAGTCAATCCTAGGTTGTTTGTTGCTCCTTGAAATCCAGGTTACGATACCATCTCCTCAACTATTAAAGTTATAAAAGCAACTGAAGCACCTTTGAGCGAAACCAGAAATGTGTTAGTGATCTATGGTTTTCAAATATTTCCGTTAATGAGTTGGGGACCAATGAAAGTGGCAGTTCCCTGTTCTTAAGAAACAATAAGGAAGAATGATCACTAATAACAATTATTAGTGTTTTGGGATTACTCTATATTATAGCCTCCGTTTCTTTGTTATGATTGCACAATATGTTTGATGACAGAACCAAGAAAACTCGGTAGTATTTTCAACTTTAAGGAAAGGACAGGTGAGGCCAGCAGGTGAAGTAGTGCTTAAGGTGCTGAACTGCCACATGAAAAACTGCAGTTCAAGTCCTGGACCTGTGGCTTGTTTTCTCACTTTCCCTCTCTCTCTCTCTGGTCACATTAAAAAATAATAATAAATAAAATTAAATAAATAATTATTTTTAAAAAAGGAGAGAGCTATCCAGTGCATTTAGTAAGAAGCTGATTTAAAACTGGTACATACAGATAATAGTATTTTCATTGCAATCATTATTTGGGATAAATTAAATGAATATCTATTGCATAACTGGTGTGGAACCATATGGCAGACTGGATAAAACCAAAAGCATGCTATCTTTATCTATAAATTTTACATACACTATAGTAGTTTCTTTTTTAATGCACAGCTGAGCTTTAATAGTTCAGAAACCCTAAGGGACAAAAGTGAAGACTGCAGAATGGTAAGCTTCTGTACTTGTCATTATCATGGTTGAAGTGTAATGTAAGGACAAATTTTAAACAGCAAATAAGAGGTTGGGTTCAGGAAAATGAGAGTATAAATGAGATTCCTGCATGAAGACAAGACCCATATAGAGTGACACTTGCAAAAAATGGGAGAAAAGGTCTTCCCACATTTTGTTGGCCTTAGACTTGGATATGTTGGGAAAAATTTGTTTCTACTGATATTCTGCATTCCTGGTCTTCTGTCTCTCTCTTAGTTGGATGCCTAGCTGTTTTTCTTGCATAGACTAAGAAATCCATACCAAATAAAATAACATAAATGTGTGGGATCTAATGATACCCTTGGGATCTCAGAGTGCAAAAGTAAAATTAATCTGGAGGTATATGTATTTTTAACAAAAGTTTCATAGGATTCCCACAGATGAAACCTCACCAAACAAGAGCTGACAACAGAATATTGGTAAATACACGAAGAAACATCCCACCATGAATAGAATCAGGGGCCCTGGTACACATACATAGGTGCATATACACATATCAGGATTAGCCTCCAAAGAAATTTGGTTGATTATCCAATAAAGACTACAAAATTTTAAAAAGTATAAATTACCAGTCATTTAAACTAAGAAATTTGAATGTTGACAAAGGAACATTTTAGATAGAAGTCAGACATATTTGGAAAAAAAAAGAACTTATTAAAAATAAATTATCACCAAACTTTACTTGTGAGGGCCAGCTGGTGGTGTGATGGTTAAGGTGGTTGCATCCCACATAGGGTCAATGTGGCTCATTGGGCCCTTGACCAGCAGCTTGACAAGCACACTAGGCAAGTATGCATGCATGCCCAGAAATCTCAAAAGTAAAATAGAGGGGAAGAAATTGTAGTGTGACAATTCCCCATGGGTGGTACTTTCTCAATCTCTCTGGTAAACTCATGTGCCCTCTGGCAACAACAACAAAAAAAAAGGAATTTAAATAGATGAATTTTAAAAGTAGATTTCAAAAAAAAAAAAAAAAAAAAGAGGAATTTAAATAGACAAATTTTAAAAGTAGATTTCAGAGGCCAACAGGTGGTGTTGTGGTTAAGGTGCTGGACACCCACATGGCCTACTTCAGTTCAAATCTAGACCTGGCAGCTTGAAAATCACACCAGGTACATGTGCATGGATGCCCCAAATCCTGAGAGGATAATGGAGGAGAAGGAACTGCAGTATGGCCATCACCCCAGGGAGTGATTTCTCACTTTCCCTCTTTCTAATTCTCTTTCTGGCTCTCTTAGGCAAGTTTACATGCCCTATAGTTAAAAAAAAAAATTAAAAGTAGATTTCAGACAGCTTTTAATTCTAGGAATAATATACTCACTATATGTAACCTGAAATTCTTGTAGAAGGGAAAGAATGGAGGACACTGATATATTGAAAATGATGTTGAATGAGAGGTTTTCAGAATTAATGACAATATAATTATCAGATTTAGGAGTATAGTCTAGATAAAACTGTATTTTAAATTAGACATATTTGAGTGAAACTTCTGAACACAAATAGAAAAATACATACAAAAACAATGTACCAATGAAAACAATGGACCGAAGGCAGAATTCTTTTTCAGACCCCCAATGCTGAAACTAAACATAGTCAATCTCTTACAAGTGAATACTATTAAGTTCAAGTACTTCTGCTGAAATGCTACACATAAATTATTAAGCATTTTTGTTTTCTACAAAGCTACTCAATAAATGGGAAAAAGTGGAACTGTGAAGGATCACTCAAAACCTAGGGAATTTTGTAGGGCACTAACCAAAGAAGAGTATTCCTAATAAAATGAAGGCCTTAACAGTATAAAGAGAAGACAAATTTTGCATTGGCATAAATAAAAATGTACTAAGTGGCTATGTTCAAGTCAATAAGATGTTTAGGATATACTTATTGTCCAGTATATTCCTGAAGCAAAGAATGCATATTGATTCCGAACTAAAATAATATTTGAGTTCAACTTTAAACCTCCTTAATGGTAGAAACTTATTATTCACAATCAAATGATATGCAGGTTTTAGATCTGGAGATATGCTCAGGAAATATATATGACTTTATGAATCAGAGAAGTATAAACTATATGACTAAATGAGACAAGGTCTTATTAGGAAATCAATGTATATACATAATGAAATAATCTCAGATAGGTCCCAAGTACACCTCATTCTGTATAAATTAGTATATCATAATATTCCAGTAATATTTCAAGATGAATGAGACACACGAAGAAGCTAATTTTCTGTATTATTATTTTTCAGACCCCCAATGCCAAAACTAAATAGAGTCAATCTCTTAAAGTGAATACTATTAAGTTCATGTACTTTTGTTGAAATGTCACACATAAATTATTAAGCACTTCTGTTCTCTACAAACCTCCTCAATAAATGGGAAAAAGCGAAACTGTGAAGGATCACTCAAAACCTAGGGAATTTTGTAAGGCACTAACTAAAGAATAGCATCCCTAATAAAATCCTGCTGCAGTTAAATTGCTACTGTTGTTTGTACATAGAAGTTGTCAGTTCTTAGCTGACTTAAACCTTAAAGCTCATGCTTCTTTTTTCAGAATATATATGGTGGTGGGTTGTCCCTGTAGCGCAGTGGTGAAATGCTGTGCATTGGGAACTGGACCTCACACTGCTGACTGCTGTTTGAATCCTAATCCTGGTGGCTTACAATATATGCCAGGTGCATTTGCATACATGCTCCAAATCAAGATAGGATAGAGGGGGACCAGCAGTTAGCGTAATGGCTATGTCTCTGGACTCCCATGTGGTCGACCGTGGTTCGAGTCCTGGACCTGGTGGCTTAAACTCATGCTGGGCACATGTGCTTGCGTGCCCAAGATCCCAAGAGAAGAATGGAGGAGAAAGGATTGTGGCATGGCCATGCCCTCTCGGGGTGTGTTTTCTCACTTTCTGTCTCTCTGTCTCTGTCTGTCTGTCTGGTGAGTGACATGCCCTATAGCAAAAACAAAAAACCTCTCAAAAAATATACAAAAAAAAATATAGGATAGAGGCATGGAGGAGAAGGGAATGTAGGGTGGCCACCTCCCACTGTGGGGCTGCTTTCTCCCTCTCTCTGTCTCTCTCAGGTGAGTGCATGCACCCTCTGGCGATAATGCAAAACTAAAACCAAAAACAAAACATACATGATGGACTTGTTCAGTGGCAGGGCAGAGATGTGCTGCTCACCAGAAGCCAGTCCCTCATGCCAACTGCAATTTGAATCCCCAGCCCAGTCAGCGTGAAACATAACAGGTTTACTTGTGAGTGCCCATATCCAATGGGCTGGGGGACGGGAGAAAGATCACAACATGACCAGACCCTGTGGAGAATGCTCCTATCTTTCTTTCTCTATCACTCTCTTGGGTATAGGTACACATTTTATCAAGAACCAAAACAACAGAACAAAATGTAATATACTCACTTAGAGAAATTTACTATAATAAAGATAAATTTAATTAAAATTAAAAAGTCAAGTTAGAACATAGACTTTTCTCTCAGACAGTAAACATGGTACAAAGTGTAATTACCCTTGATGGCCCTGAACAAGCTGCAGTTTAAAATAAAGGAAAAAATATATATAAGGAGATTTTTGCTATAGGGCAGTGAGCTTGCCAGAGAGATAGAGATAGAAAGTGAGAAATCACCCTCTAGGGGGTTATGGCCATGCCGCAATCCCTTCTCCATTCACCTCTCTGGATTTTGGGCACACACACATGCACCTGGCATGAGTTTTAAACTGACGGGTCTAGGACTTGAACTGCAGTTGTTGACGTGGGAGTTCAGCAATGTAAACATTACTCCATCTGCTGGTCTCATTAAAGGAAAATATTTCTTTAGGATTGTATTTTTTTTCTTTTTTTTGGAGAGGTTTTTGCTACAGGGTGTGTACGCTTGCCAGACAGACAAAGAGACAGAGAGACAGAAAGTGAGAAATCACCCCCCAGGGGGGATGGCCACGCCACAATCCCTTCTCCTCCATTCTCCTCTCGGGATCTTGGGCACACACGCACACGTGCCCAGCGTGAGTTTAAGCCACCGGGTCCAGGACTTGAACTGTGGTTGACTACATGGGAGTTCAGTGGCATAGCCATTACACTAACTGCTGGTCCCTAGGATTATATTTTTAAATTAAGAACTTCATAATTTGCTAGACTTTCTCTTTAATCTCGAGAACACTTTCTCTGATCACTTATAATACTAATCATCTGGGGTAGAAATATGAACAAAGTAACATGGCTTCTGGACGATGCTGACATCATTTTCTTATTTACCAGTCACAAGTATATAGATTAAAGCAAACGAAGGAAAAACAAAATGACAACAACAACAAAAACAAAAACACACCTTTAAATTTTCCACCATCGCAGAATAGAGTGTGCTTTAGAATATGTTCTGGACCTCAGCATGAAAAAAGCTATTGTTGCCCTGAAAATAGGTCACTACTTTCACAGAACATACGTCCTTCTGTGGGGAAAGGAATATCTCCCTAATCAAATGATTGACTAATGCATTCTAGAAAATGATCAGTGACGAAAAGTGTTCTGTAGACAACCAACGTGATCAGTGCCATTTTGCCTACAAGCAGGTGCAAACAGATGGGAAGTTCAAGGGGAGCTATCTGGGTAGGGAAAAGAGTTTAAAAAATGACAAAAATAGGGAAGGAACATGAAGAGTATGAAGAAAGTACACAAGTCTGTATGGCTCGAATTTAGTACTGCTGAGTGTGGAGGGGGAATAATGAGACAGGCAGTCAGGGAAGTAGCAGGGTCAGATTCTGTAAGTTTTTTTTAAAGTCAGGTTAACAAGTTGGAGTTGTTCATATATTTGTACAGATTATATAGTATTTTGAATGAGTTAAGTGGGAGAACTGGCTGTAAAATACCTCACTGGTCACTGTGTGGATTGCAGAAGCCAGAGTAAAATCAGACCAGTTAGGAGGCTCTTCTAGATGTTCTGATGAGTGATGCTGGAGGTGCCCTTGGGTGACAGCAGTGGAGATGGAGAAAAATGAATGAAGTAGTGAGAGGAAGAGATGAGAGTCATTGCTGATGGATTGGATTTACAGGGCAAATCAGAGAGGA
>NW_006159654.1:1580789-1596212 GCF_000334495.1 Tupaia belangeri chinensis | reverse complement strand
AGTGAACTGAAGGATTAACACTTTGGCTTGAAGAGTCAGGGAGATAAATGGTGCTTTTGGTGGAGCAAGGGAAAATTCAGTAGTTGTAAAATATTTGTTAAAATGGGCACAAAATGTTGTGGGGTGAAAGCACTTTGTAAATATGTACCTTATAATCACAATGCTTTGTAAAATATTCCACACATACGCATATGCATAGAACTGGAAGAAAGTGCACTAAAATCTGTATTAATACAGTGCTTGCAAAGAGCAGGTGCTGAAATATTAATTAGAAACATAGACATTATTTTCCTCTTTTTACTATCTCATAATCGTCTGTCCTGACTTCCCAGTTGCTTCAACTTAAAGTACACACACAGTATATACCTAATTTTAATTATAAAAACAAAACACAGTCATTCTAAAAATGCAGAAAATATCAAAGCACAAAGAATAAGATAAAAATCACCCATAATTTGGGACCAGTAGTTGGCGTAATGGCTATGTGGCTGGACTCCTATGTAGTTGACCACAGTTCTAGTCCCAGAACTGGTGGCTTAAACTTACACCAGGCGCCTGTGCGTGCATGCCCAAGATCCAAAGAGGAGAATGGTGGAGAAGGGATTACGGCATTTCCATTCCCCCTGGAGGGTGATATTTTGCTTTTTGGCTCTCTGTCTCTCTCTGTTTTTCTGGCGAGCACATGCGCCTTTATATATATATGTGTGTGTGTGTGTGTGTGTGTGTATTTGTATATACATATATATACACACATATTTATCGAGAGTATAAATAAGATCATAATAATCATAAAAAAGAGAGGTATTAGTTATTATAAATATTTAAAGATAAGCAACTTCTTTAGTGCTAGAAAGGCCCCAATTATGGTTTATTTGAAAGTCAATAGCATTAATTTCCTGTAGTAAGAAAAAAAGGCATATATTTTTAAATATGTACTTTGTATCTTAAATACATTGGGAAGCCGCTATTATCTTCAGCTCCTTGAAAAACTGAATGGGCTCCACTTATGATTTTTCTACTTACTGGGCAATGCAGTGATTTATAAAATAAATGGCAATAAAATTATATTCATGTACCTACAAACCAAACTGTGGTAGCACTAATGATCTGAAGCCTCAGAGTGCTGTCAAGTCAGTGATGACTAAATTAAGCTGCATTCTAAACTCTTTTGTCAGAGATAGCATAATTGTATATTTGCAGAAACTCTGTAGTTGCATACGAACTCTCTGGGGAAAATGAATCTTACAGTCTCTTACGGTAATACACAATTGTTTAAATATAAAATTATTCCATAAGGACACAAAACTCAATAGCACAGCTGTTTGGGGAAGCCCTATACTAACATACTTATTTCTATTATGTTTGAATTTCTGCCATCCAGTTTTGTTACAACTTATTTTAATAGATTATATTAGATGAATAACTTCTAAAACTGATAGAAAATATGAACACATAAATGAATGCCTGACGACTATAATATCCACCTGAAAAGAAAATAAACCTCGAAATGGAGTTGAATATTAAAGATATCTTAGTTGATGATAATTAGCCCATTTGAATAATTTAAGACAAGCCAGAGTTCTACGGAGTTGGTAACATTTACCTCTTTTCTGATTGGCATTGAGTACCCTGAAGTACATGACTGGCTGTTTATAAACAAACTCGCAAAACAAATTGGTCTTAAACATTTTACAGCATTGCTACTTCTCTTCTGACTTTTCTATTTTTCTATTGTATAAAGGGTATGAAATATTACTGGCATGAAAGATTATTTTATACTTTATAGAAGACGTAAAACATGTTAATGACTAATTAAAAGCAAACTCTTCTAGTTTTTCTCTCCCTTTTGCTATCTCTGTAAACTACTAAAGCTGAGGAGAATAGTTACCTGTGGTAGAACGGAGTAAACATGGAAGACAAAGAAAAGCTATTTTGTATAATTAGAATTTCAAATACAGAGATGAGTTTAAAGACAGCTGCCTTACTAATATCAAGTTTATCATACACAGTATTTTTGTGATGCAGTTTTATTGTGGTATTCATTTTTGTCCCTTTACTGTGCAGTTTTACGTTTGACACTCTTCATTCTTGACATTTTTAGCATAGATGAAAGACTCCTCGTGAGGAGATGACATTCCTTCTGTGAGAATATAGCCAAGATCCTGTGTTCATTTTAAAAAGCTGTTTTTAGCAGAATGTTGATTTCTTATTATAAATAAGTCTACATCATCAACTCTAGTTGAGATTCCTTGATTAACCTGTCTTTTGCCATTGTGATTGTTGGCATTTTTAAGCTGATAGGCTATTTAAAATCTTCAGTTAGGTAATGCACAGATGTAGCCATTTTTAAAAGTAGCTATCAGGGGACCAGCAGTTAACCTAAGGGCTATGTCGCTGTACTCCCATGTACTTGACCGCTTAAACTCACGCCCGGCTTGTGTGCATGCGTGCCCAAGATCCTGAGAGGAGAATGGCAGAGAAGGAATTGTAGCCTGAGGGGAGGAAGGGGATTTGAGCCCTGGCCTGCCCCTTGGGGGGGGGGGGGCGAGTTCTCACTTCATGTCTCTTTCTCTGTCTTTTTGGTGAGCACACGCGTAATATAGCAAAAAAAACCTCTCCAAACAACAACGACAAAAAAAGTAGCTATCAGTATTTTGTTTTTTGGGTTCAATTACAGAAACTCATTCAAATAATTAAATTTTTCCATACTAATAATATGAGGGGACTTAAATATTTCGTAGAAACACAGAACTGATGAGTTTGCTTTGCCAAGAAATTAAAATAGATGCACAATTTTTTCTTAATGCTAATTTTTATGAACTGTAGTTCACATGTACTCCCTCGTATATATCTTTTTTTTCTTTAGAGATTTTTGCCATAGGGTTCTCGAAATCAGTGGGGAGAGAGAGAGAGACAGACACAGTGAGAGAGAATGTGAGAAATCACCTCCTTGGGGAATGGCCACACTACAATCCCTTCTCCTCCATTCTCCTCCTAGGATCCTGGGCATGCACGCACATGTGCCTGACATAAATTTTGAACCACAGTCCAGGATTCAAACTGCAGTCGGCCATGTGGGAGACCAGCAATGTCACCACTATGCCATCTGCTTGTCCCCATTCTTTGTTAAGAGAGATTTTCACTATAGGGTACGTGTGCTCACTGGAGACACAGAGAAAGAGAAACTGAGAAATCACCTCTGGGACAGATGGCCATGCCACAGTCCCTTCTCCTTTATCCTCCTCTTGGGATTTTTGGGCACACATGCAAGTTTTAAGCTGCCAGGTCCAGGACTCAAACTGTAGTTGATCATGTGTGAGTCTGAGTCCAGCACTTTAACCACTACGCCTGCTGGCCACCATATCCTCATTTTAATACTTACTCTACTAACTTCTAATCCAAGCAAACACTCCAAAAAAACACTTGGAAGTAATGTGTAGTTTTCAGTGACATGTATTTCATTGATATTCATGTATCATGAAAATGACATACTAGAAACAGATGTGTTGACTCTATTACATTCTCATATTTTCAGAGAAAGCGGATTGATGTGAACATCTATTATCATCACGATGAGACCTTTTAGTCACATACATGCTTGCAGAGTGACGAGATGTTTCACTGCAGAAGTGCCACCCATTGTACCAATGCATGTTCGGTATTATCTTAGCTGTTTTTGATTTTTTTTTTTAAATGGCATGGCTTAAGCATTACTGTCATTTCTCCTTTTTAAATTCCTCAAATGAGTGTCACTGTGAAATGGATTGTTTCCATTTAAATTAGATTTCCATATGTTAGTCACAATTAGTCACAAATCTTACTAGTCCGTCATATTCACTGGTCTTTTCATTGGTCCTGACATTCTTAAGACAATCCATCTCAACCTTTGAAACAGGTTAGGTTAGGTCACCATGTTTAGGTCACTTTTCAATCCCCAATCCAGGAGTGATTTCTTCTAGTAATCTTTAAGGCCAATTCAATGTCCACTTCCCTCCCTGATGATTCTCTGAGCACTTGCTTCCACACTGATAGCTTTATTTTTTCAATTTTTATGACACATCCTATGGGTCTGCATTATGTAACGCCATTGTAAATTTAAAATGTAAAAGATAGTATCTTTATTCTGATCCCATGAACAAAATAATGCTTGTCATTTTATTCATAACCTGCCTTTATATTTTTGTAAACTTATATGTTCGTACACAAGTATAAACATTAGGTTAAGCTTCAGAAAATCGTTGTGTTTGTAAATCAAAAATGTAAAAATGGTTAGATATTATTAACTTTGCATGGTTTCAAAATAGTACTAAGTACAGGGCCAGCACATGACATAATGTTTACATCACTGGACTCCCGTGTGGCCAACTGTGGTTTGAGTCCCAGACCGGGTGGCATGTGTGAATTCTCACTTTCCCTCTCACTGTCTTTGTCTATCTCTCTCTCTGATGAGCACATATGCCCTAAGTCAAAAATCTCTAAAAAAATACCAATAGTATTAAGTACTATTTTATCTTTTATCTGTACATGATACGCATATTAAGATTATATTATTATTTATTAGATTTATCCTTAATTTTTAATTACCCATTCCTGGCTCCTTTAATTATATGCCCCCTTCTTGGAAATGAGATATGGAAATGAGATACCATGTACTTCCTTCCACTGAGGCTTTGCTTCTAATAAGATGTGACCTTTAGAAATCTTGTACTTTTCTATGTGACATCCCTTCCCACAGAGACCTTTAGAACATCATATTACTCTCTGAAAATCTCTCGATCTTTGGCAAGATGGCAAGCTATTTTAAACTCTTGATATAATCTTTTTCTCAAATTTGTCATTTTTTAAAATTACCAGAGTGTATGTGTTCATCAGAGAGAGAGACAAAGAGAGAGAGAGAGGGAGGGAGGGAGAAAGCATCCCCATGGGCCATGGACGAGGGAGGGAGAAAGCATCCCCATGGGCCATGGTCGTGGTGCAATCCTTTCTTCATTTCTCCATCCTGTCATGATCTGGTGCATATGCATGTACATGTGCCTAGCATGATTTTCAAGCCATCAGACCAGGATTTATATTATATATATTTATATAAACCAAGTTTTTCCAATTTTCTCTTCACATCACTTTATCTTTGACTATATATAGTCTACAAAAATTTTATTTGTCTCTGCAGACAAAGATATTTTATTATCTATTTATTCTTTCTAGAAAATCTTATTCAAGAAAGATACATAAATAATACAGTCTTTCAACCTTCTATATACTAACAGTGAATTTATATGTATATTCCTTTCTTCTAACTTCCAGAGTTGCAGATGAACAGTTTAATGCCAGACTGTTTATTTTGCCTTTATACAGAGCAACAGAGAGAGTTAAGGACAAACCAAAATCACTCCATAGAAGGAACAGTCATGCTGCAGTCCCTTCTCCTCCACTCTCCTTTTGTGATTTTGGGCCTATATGCACATGCCCCCAGTGTGATTCTCAAGCCACTGGCTTTGAGACTTGAATCATGAAGTTGGCTATGTGGGATCCGTAGTCTTAACACACCACCTGCTGGCCCTATGCATAACTTTTTATTCTTGCTGGGAGTCTTGAAAAAGATGACTTGGTCTTAATTTTAAAATTTTATTAACTTCTTAGACATTAGTCTAAATGTGCCTTTTTCAAAATCACTAATTCCTGTAATAAGTTCATCTTTGGACTGATGTCTTTCATGAGATCCATGATGTCTTATTTTTATATTTGTTTAATTATTTTTTTCCACTGACTTTTTTTAAGTGCATGCATTTTTTCATAGTTTTAACCTTTTTGCTTATAATTTCTGTCTCTGAATTTTTGTGCTGTTCTGACATATTTATAATTAATCTCCTTGCCCACTAATTAGTATCTCAAAAATGACCTTTGGCTTCTTCTACACTTGCATTAAATGTTTTGCACTGAAAGTTACTTTTTAAGTTCCAGAATATCCTTTTTATGGTTTCATTGATCGCCTTTGGATATTTATTACTGTTGTTACTGTTGCTATCCGGCTGTCTTTTCTCCCCTCCTGAAATTCTATTACACCAGGTTAAGGTTCTTCCGAATGCTTGGCTTGTATCCCTCGCTCGCTGGGCTTCCACAGGTAATTATTATGGTCCTTACTTGTGATCTTGGTTTCTCTTGGAAGCCAAGTTCACCTGCTCTTTCTTTATAACAATATCTGAATTGGTGAAAGGTCATTAAATCAATTGTCCTTTGTGGAAGTATCGATCTGAAGCTACTCTGTCACCAGCATTGGTCACGGCAAAGGCTAGTGCATTCCCTGTCCCAGGTGTGTGGAGGGAGTCAACTGTTTTGTTTGGGGCACTCAAGTCTGCTATGGAGGCTTCCCTTGCCACTGGAGAATTAATTACTGCATCTGTTCAGGGCTGGATGAGACCTGGGATGGCTAATTTAATGGGTTAAGTTGGCCGAGCCAAGTTATTGGTTAAATAACTTGCCCAGTTACTTGGCTAAATCTTATTTTTGAATGCCTCTGCAAAGCTGTTGTTTGGATAAGATTAATGCTCACTTGTGTGGGGTTTGGGTAAAGCAAATCACTCTCCTCATGTGAGTGGGTCTCATTCAATCAGCTGAGAACCTTAATAGAACAATGACTGACATTTCTGAGTAAGCAGGAATTCTACCATCAGACTGCTTTCCACTCAAATTTCAATTCCTCCCTGGGTCTCCTGCCTGCCAGTTTACCCTGAGATTTTAGACACACCAATGCCCCACTACCATGCAAGCTAATTTATTTATCAGGTTTTTGCCATAGGGTGCTTATGCTCACCAGAGAGAGACACAGAGACAGTGAGAGGGAAAGTGAGAAATCAACCCCGCAAGGGGATGGCCACACTGCAATCTCTTCTTTGCCATTCTCCTCTTGGTATTTTGGACACCCCCACACATGTGCCTGGTGTGAATTTCAAGCCACCAAGTCCAGGACTTGACTTGTGGTCAGTCACAAGGTGCTGGGAGTCCAGCACCTTAACTACCATACCATTTGCTGGTCCAAGTTAATTTCTTAAAATCTCTCTCTTTGTGTAAATATAAACACATCCTGTTGGTTCTGTTCCTCTTGAGAACTCTGGTCACATAATCTGGCCCAACATGTCTTTATTTTAATGAGTCATTTATATTTAGAAAATCAGGGGGCCAGTAGGTGGCATGGTGGTTAAGGGCGCTGGACTCCCACATGGCCAACCATGGTTCAAGTCCTGGACCTGGCAGTTTGCTTTCTCACTTTCTCTCTCTCTCTCACTTTGTCCCTCTTTGGTCAAATGAAAATAAATAAATAAAGATAATTAAAATAATTCTTTAAAAAAAGAAAATCAGAAGACTATAAAAATTGCCTACATTATACCGTGTGCTCCAAGTGTTTGCGATGTTTATTGGTCCCTTCTAAAAAATACCCAAACTGATTCATAAAGCAAGACTTGCTGTGTTTTGTACCAAGTTCCCTGTATGACACTGGCCCATTTTCAACCTTGGCTTTCCAAAGAACCAAATGGAATTGTCCAACACCACACGTCCTGCTGCTTTTAAGGATGTTTGGGCTTTTCCTCAGGTATCTCTGCAACAACTTAGACTGACTGGTGGTGGTTCTGGCCAATCATATCCTCACTTCTAAGGCATTTTACCTTGGGACACAATGAAATTATTAGTCATTGAGAAAAGACCAATAGAGGCTGACTAAGAGACAAAAGAGAGTCCAGGCTGAACAGCTCTTCTAAGGAATGTCTTTGTTGTGCATCTACAAAGCTGCTATGAGATTTCTAATGCAGTTTGTTCAATTTTCAAAGCTCAAGAATGAAAATATTGTCTGCTTTTCAGCACTTTCGTGATTGCTGTTAAGATAACTTTTCATTAGCTGACTGAGGTAATCTGTGTTGTTTGTTCATTTCAATATTCAGAAATGAATACAATCATGAATAAAATCATACATCACTTAATGTTCTAAGAAATGTGTCATTAGGTGATCTCATCATTTTGCAAACAGCATAAAGTGTACTAACACACCTACATTGAATAGCCTACTACACAACTAGGCAATATGGTATAGCCTATTGTAATCTTTTTTTGTTATAGGGCAGGTGCAATCACCAAAAAGACAGAGAGAGACAGAGAGACAGAAAGCAAGAAATCACCCCCCAGGAGGGGTGGCCACACTGCAATCCCTTCTCCTCCATTCTCCTCTCGGGATCTTGGGCATGCATGCACACGTGCCTGGTTTGAGTTTAAGCCACCGGGTCCGAAACTCAAACCACGGTCAGCTACATGGGAGTCCAGTGATGTCTCCATCACACCAACTGCTGCTCCCGCCTATTGTAATCTTATAGGACCACCATCACATATGCAGCCAATCATTGACTAAACCATCATTGCATGACACATGACTATATATTGTTACCTTTAAAACATATTTAAAACCCTATTTTTTAAAAGGATTTTGCCATAGGGCACATGTGCTCAGCAGAGAGAGACAGAATAACAGAGAGAAAGAGATAGGGAAAGTAAAAAATCACTGCCCAGACGGGATGGCCACATCACAATCCCTTCTCCTCCATTCTCTTCTCAGGATTTTGGGCACACATGCACACACATCTGGTACGATTTTTAAACCGCTGGGTCTGGGGCTCAAACTATGTTCGTTACTATGGGAGTTGAGTACCTTAACTGCCACACCACTTGCTGGCCCCTATTTGAAAGCATTTTAGCAGTCCAAAAACCTTATAAAGGATTTCCATTTCATGAAATAAGTGTTGCCTGTTCTTTGGGAAAAAAAGAAAAAAATGGCTACAAATATCTTTCAGAAAAAGCAATTGCATTCTCTCTTTTTTTAAATATAGTGTTTTTCACTCACTTGTGTGTAAACTTGAAAAATCATCTCATAAGCACTTACTAGTTTATTAATACTTTCATAGTATTATTATTTTGATGGAAATGAGTGAAATATGACTTACAATGGTTTATTTGCTAAATAAGAGTTTATACATGATTGATTATTTCAACAAAAGAATATATTGAAATAGAAATTTTGAAAAGTTGCATCTGTATGTAGATCTACAACTAAATGTTTATCACTGGGTGGTGAATTTTAGCTGAGTCTGCTTATATCCACTGGTGATATTTCACGCATCTGATGAACTAGCTTAGAAATACTTGCTGGTTTAAATTGACTTTTCCTGAAGGTTTTCAGAGATTTGCATTGTTCCTGGGCAACTAGTGGATTAAGGGAAAACGTAGAACATTCAGTTGATGTCTATCTGATACTGGTTTCCAGTCTCATCTGGGAATCTTACAGCTGAGTCCTTATTTTTAGAGAGAGAGAGATGTTTGCTATAGGGCACATGTGCTCACTGGAGAGACAGAGAGACAGAAAGTAAGAAATATTGGAAGGAACTGTTGTAAGGAGCAGTTTTTTTTTTTTTTTTTTCTTTTTTTAGAGAGGTTTTTGCTATAGGGCGCGTGTGCTTGCCAGAGAGACAGAAAGCAAGAAATCACCCCCCAGGGGGATGGCCATGCCACAATCCCTTCTCCTCCATTCTTCTCTTGGGATCTTGGGCACACACGCACACACACCCGGCGTGAGTTTTAAGCCATGGGGTCCAGAACTCGAACCGCAGTTGGCTATATGGGAATCCAGCGACATAGCCATTATGCTAACTGCTGGTCCCAGGAGCAGTTTTATATGAGGGTCACTGTGTGAGAAAAATTGCAAGTTTTGTTAATAGTTATTTTAGTACAGTGAAATTTTACAACACAAGGTAGAGAGAAGAACCATTCTCTCCTCTTTTCTAAGGAATCAACAGGTGCTAAGTAAGTTGTGAAAAAAGTGTAGAATAATGCTTTAGGGACATGATGACACACATGGTTTTAAGAGCACTAGAGACGGAGGCACAGTTCTTGTGTCAGAAAGAAGCTGCCTTGACTCATCAAACATCAGACGTCAATGCAGTGAACAGAGCGAAAGATTACTGACATTCATGTTTGGTAAATCTGTATGTGACCTCCATGGCATTCAGAGATGTGGTGAGGTTTGGAAGAAGACAGACTATGGGGTATATTTGTAGAAAGGGTAGAAGTCAGAAAAATTGAATCATCACTATTCTCATTGCCCCATTATACCCAAAGATGGGTGAGGCAGCAGAAATTCAATTTACATATGTTGTAAATGGCAAATAATAGAAATGAGAACCCTCAATAAAAAGATGAGCATACGTAGTATATAAAAATAGGGTTACCTGAGAATTCACTGTAGTTGTGGTGCTGGTGTTAATAACTGTGTGTATATGATATAGATGAATAATATCCTTCATATGGGAAGAGAAGACAAGAACATTCTCAGATAAACAAAACCTGAAAGAATTTACCAACACCAGATCAGATCTCCAAAAAGTGCTGAAGGGAGTGCTATCCCAGGAAAACTAAAGTCAGACACACAGAAATAAGAGTTTTAAAACAGCTAAGAACATGGCCAGCTTAATGGACAAGTCCAGAGTTGAATGTTATCTTCCAGAATTTAAATGGAAAGATTGAACCACAACAGAAGAAGTACATAAGTTTGAACTAGTGAAATAGAATTTTATGACTTTTGACTAAACATTACTGACCTTCTATGCTTTGTTTTCCAGTGTTAACTAGTTTTGTCTTCACTCGAGTTGTGGACAGGTTCATGTACCTACAATTCGAACAGAATCCTAACCCGTTTCCTGGATTGAAGTATTAAGCAAAGTTCTCTTAACATATTTTTATTTCAATTTATTAAAGCTAGAACTACCTTTCTTGAAGTTAAAAAATGTATTTAATAAATACCTATTTAGTAATCACAGTAAGCTATACAGCCTCAGGTATGTGCTATTTTATAGTATATTCAGTCTAACCACAGAGTTTATGCCTAAAGTCAACTTTTGTTCACAGATATGTATAGATCAGCTGAACTTACTATTGAAAGTATTTAGATTAATGAAGATATTTTGTGAATCAATACAATGTGGGAAAGAATAAAGGAATGGAAAGCAAATGTAGATACCAGAGACAGGGGTGGGAGGAGGATGGGAAATGGCAGAGGGTGAAAAATGGGGGGGGGAAATATATATATATACACACACACACATATATATGTATGTATATGTATATATATATATACACACATAGAAACAAGAAATAGAAAATTATTTGTTGATGAGTTGATGATTAAGCCACTTTACAGTGTATTCTGGCTGGAAAATCGTATTTGGTATGTTGTGGTGATCAGTGAAAGTATGTAAAATAAATATATATATATATATATATATAAAACATCTGTATATGTGTATGAAATCATGTGGCTTTTCTGAATTCGTCACTTCATGTTAAAATAGGATAAGTAAGATATGATCATCTCAGTCTAATAGGTTTTTGTGAGAAACATAAAAACAGTATGTAAGAAATCACTGTACCCAGAGTGTAAAGTACTGTCACACAGAAAGAATGAAACAAGAGAAAATGTGTAAAAAGTAAAGGGTTTGGAGCAAAAAGGCAAAGTCTTCATCATAACTGTGAGGCTGACTTTCCAAGTGCAGATAATAACATTTAATGTCTTTGCTTTGGTTTTTGAAATATTTTTCATATCTAAGAAGATATAAAGTATTTTCTGTTGCATAAAAATATTATTATTACAAAACATGAGAACTAAAATGTACATATCAGTCACCAAACTTCTCTATTTGTAAAACTTTTGCCATGGAGGGACAGCAGGTGGTGTGGTGATTTAGTTACTAATTTCCCATAGGGCCAACTGCGGTGTGAGTCCTGGACCTGGCAGCTTGAAAATCATGCCAAATACATGTGCATTTGTGTCTAAAACCCCAGGAGAAGAATGGAGGAGGGATTGTAGCAGAGCCATTCAACCTCAGGGGTGATTTCTCATTGTCTCTCTCTTTCTGCCTTTTGGTCTCTTTCTGGCCAGTGCACATGCCCTATGACAAAAACCTAAAACAACAACAAACTTTTGCCACAGTTTCAAAAGTTATTCCTTACTTATTGTTATTCCTAAAAACAAAACAAAAAAAACTAAAAAATTTTCTGAGCATAAGTGGATTCTACTTATAACATCTAAATCTAATAATAAATTAATATGTACTCCTAAATTCTATTAGATTGCTATCTAGGCCAATTAAATTAATCTAGTCCTTCTAATATAGTAATGAATCCCTAAGGCTCAGTTGGTCACCATAGAAATTCCAATTACTATTAAATGTCTGATAATACTAATTCCATTGTGTTGTCCTGGTCATTTCACATCACTAAACCAAACACTCTGCTAAATTAAATTAATTATCCACTGTCTCATTCTTTCCATTATATTTGTGGCAGTAAAGTTTTGCTTTCGAATAGTATGGTTCCAGCCTTCCCAGTTTGGGCCTTCCTGAGGATCATTTATGACTACAGAGTGTCAGAAGGAACAGTTGCTTCTGTCTGGCATGACGGCTACTCAAAAACACTGCTGCTCAAAGAGCATTGAGTCAAATCGGCATTTACGGTTTTGAAGTCGGTCTCTGGAAAGTGTTGCCATCAGGCTTTGGAGTTGCCAATTTTCCTCTGGTAGGTAAACACACACTTTCCTTTGTAGCATTCATTGGGTAATGGAGCCAAGGAGGCCCGTAACTCATTACTGACAAATATGGGCCAGACCCTGGATATGAATTTTGGAGGATGTTCAAGTAATCACTTGAAACTCTCTGAAATCATGCCTAAAATGTGATGCCTTGCTTTAATGATAATCTGGCCTTGATTCAATCTGTTGAATCACAGAAGTCTCTCAGTTATCATAGCAGTAGTATGTTGCAAAATCTTTGTTAATGTCAGATGGTGACATTATAGTCCCAGGTAACCAAAATCTGTTTTCTAATTTTAGTTCTCTTACTCTTCCAAAAACTTATCCATGCTACATAGTTAGATAATCTTAGACTCTTAATGGAAAGATTATTTTAACTTTAACCACTTAAAAAAATAAAAGCCATGGTCATAATGGCTGATCTAACCTTCTTGAAGTTTCAAGAGCAGAGCTAATTAGCACTGAGGTTGAAGTACAAATATTAGATACCATGGGTATTGGACTTCCTTGTGTAACAAGTTGCCAGAAATACAGATTGACATTTCCTACTTACATGACAACTGTACAGGAAAAAGTTAAAACTGAAAAAACAAAATTGGTTATAACACTTCAGGAAAATTGATGGCAGGCTTAAAATCCATTTAACATAAGTCTGCTTGATCTATTTAAATTCAAATCTTGTTTCTGATCTTTTTCTTTTTGGCTTTTCTTAGACACTATCTTCCTTCAGCAAAATATTTTCTTGTTTTTCTAGAATCAAGAGTTATCATCTAGTCATATGACTCCTCACAAATCTGAGGCATTTGCAGACAGAATCAATTTGATAATAATAACTACTATCATATGAAAGCAATTTCTGGAAAAGCATAAATTCAGTACCAAGAAGGTTTAGAGCAGAAGCTCACGATGTATGCCTATAATACAAATCCTAAAATAAAGAGATACAGCTCTGCTTGAAGTATAAGTTAATATAAATCCACTAGTGAAAAATGTTGGGTGAATTTGTCCTAATTGATTAGATGTAAAGGCATGAGCAAAATGATGACAGTTGATTCAAGTTATAGTCACATAGGTGCAGCAATAAGGATTATATGACTATATAAATACTGTTTATTGAGCAGATATGATAGCCTGGATACTTTAATTACATAATTTAATTAACGCTTAAAATAACTCTGTGATAGGTGCTATCATTAAGCCACATTTTAGTAATGAGAAAAAGGAGCCTAATTAATGTCATGCATTTTGCTCAGAGGAAGCTGATATTTCTAAATAGATATTCTGACTTTTGCAACAAATAGTTAAGATGAATTATTTTTTTTTCTTTTCTTTTTTTTTTTGAAGAGGTTTTCTCTATAGGGTGCTTGCACTCACAAGACAGAGAGAGACATAGAGACAGAAAGCAAGAAAGCCCCCCCCAGGGGGGATGGTCATGCCACAATCCCTTCTCCTCCATTCTCCTCTCAGGATCTTGGGCACGCATGCACACGCGCCCAGTGTGAGTTCTAAGCCACCAGGTCCGGGACGCGAACCGCAGTCAACTACGTGGGAGTCCAGCGACATAGCCATTACGCTAACTGCTGGTTCCCAAGATGAATTATTTTTAAATGTTAGTTTTGTCTATATTTTTAATACGAACCAACTGAGGTTTAATAGATCTCCTGAGATATTCCTGCTATTTTCATATCCTAAGACTGAAGGGAATTTTTTCCCTAGATAATTGTCACTTGATTTAGTTTCAGATAAGTTCTGTTCTATTTTTTAGACATTTAAATAATACATCTCAACAGAATGCTCACAATGCTTTCACTTCCAGTTTTCATTATTATACAATGACTGTCGAAGGAAATATTCCATTAAAAGTTAATTTTACGCTAATGAATAATAATGAATGTTATTTTGGTAATACTTCCCAAAGTTGATCACCTCTCCACAAACCTCATTATGATATTTATTGACAGCACATCATAGATGTAAAAATGATAGTATTTAACAATAAACAGGTTTTCATTGTTAGTAGTAATGAAAAGGATGCCAGATAACATTTTTAAGAGACATGAAGCATCGACAAAAAATGACCAGGAATCATGTACTTATAGCATAATTACCATATTTTATTTTCTGAAAGCAACAGTGAACAGTCTCTCCCAAACAGAGCACATTTCTGTTTCCCATTCTGCTTAGTTGGCAATCTACCTCAATTAAGTAGAAGAAAGATATTTAAGAGCAAAATGGGTCCCTGGTCAGCATTAAACTGAGATGTTGTTTAATGAAACTTAGGAAACTACTGTTAATAATTTAAAGCATGGTAAATTCTTCCTCTTAAATCAGGTTTTGATGCATGTGCTTTAGCTGTTTTGCTGTAGAATTTGGAGCAATTACTAAGAACCCTTAGTAACTTCAATGATGAGGTTTAAGGGGACATGAAATCCTATTGCCAGAAGAGAAAATGGCAACCTTGTTGTGTCAGGTTTTCACAATATTTTCCTAATACAAGAGTGCCATTAATCAAATGTGCCAGTTCAGGGGCCGGCAGGTGGCACGGTGGTTAAGGGCGCTGGACTCCCACATGATCAACCATGGTTCGAGTCCTAGACCTGGTGGCTTGCTTTCTCACTACCCCTGCTCTCACTCTGTCTCTCTCTGGTCAAATTAAAATAAATAAATAAAGTTAAATAAAATAATTATTTTAAAAAGTACCAGTTCAAATGACTCATGATAATTTAGAGTCCTTGGGCAAGTGGTTATATTTCACAGATTTATATCTTAACTCATTAAACTTAAGTACACATGTGTGTAAATAT
>NW_006159654.1:1580305-1580691 GCF_000334495.1 Tupaia belangeri chinensis | reverse complement strand
TAAACTGACAATTTATGATCTGGCGTCCTTAATGAAGGAAAGAGCGGGTTTGTGACCATATGATAAAAAGAGTTGCAGAGCAGGAGGAGCAGCAAGGGAAAAACCCTATAGCATGTTTACCATACCTGGGGAAGGAGGAGTAGGCCCATGCAGCCAGTGGATAGAATGAACGTCAATCAAGAGGAGCTGTGGTCACAGATGGGTCAGTTATAGATCACACTGGCCTTTGTAGATCATGGACTGTACTTGGAGTTAGTTTTGAAGAGGATGGCCAGCCTTCGTAGGTCTTCCAACAGAATGTGAAATGATCTAATGATCTGATTATGTATCTTTTTAAATTTTTTTAAAAATTTGCCTGAGGGGGTGTGCTCACTGGAAGGCAGAGA
>NW_006159654.1:1572592-1580274 GCF_000334495.1 Tupaia belangeri chinensis | reverse complement strand
GGAAAGAGGGCAAAACACCTAAAACAGAGTGTGGTTATACTGCAATCACTTCTCCATTTCATCTTTTCGGCATTTTTGGTGCTCATGCACGTGCACACATACACACACATATAGTGTTTTTTAAGTCACCAGGGTCAGGATTCAAATCATGTTGGCTGTGTAGATCCTGTTCCCTTAAACATGAGGCCATGGATATCTTTAGATGATTACTCTGGGGACAGCAGCAGGTAACATGGTGGTTGAGGTGCTGAACCATGGCTAATGGTTCAAGTCCTGGTCTCATTTCCCCCTCTCTCTCTGGTGAGCTCATGTGGCATATAGCAAATTAAAAAATAACAATAATAACTCATGATATTAAAAAAATAAATAATTTTTAAAAAATATCATTCTGGGGGCTGGCAGATGGTGTATGCATCTGGACTTACACATGGTTCGAGTCCTGGATCCAGTAGATTGAAACTCGCACTGGGTGCGTGTGCATGCATGCCCAAGATTCCCGAAAGAAAATAAAGGAGAAGGGATTGCAGTGTGGCCATCACTCCCAGGGGATTGAATTCTTACTTTCCCTCTCACTGTTTCTCTGTCTCTCTCTCTGGTGAATGCATGCGCCCTAAAGCTGAGACTTCTAAAAAAAAAAAAAAATACTGTGGCGGCTCTTTGAAGAACTATGGGAAAGAAAACCAGTAAGGATGCTATTAAAATATTTAGGCTTGGGACCAGCAGATGGCAAAATGGTTATGCTGCTGGACTACCACATGACTGGCCACTATGGTTTGAGTCCCAGACCAGGTGAAACTCATGCTGGGTATGTGTGCATGTGTGCCTAAAATCCTGAGAGGAGAATGGAGGAGAAGGGATTGCAGCGTGACCATCCGCCCTGGGGGGTGATTTCTCACTTTCCGTCTCTATGTCTCTCTCTGTCTGGTGAGTGCATGCGCCCTATAGTGAAAATCTCTCTTTAAAAAATAAAAAAATAAATAGTTTAGGCAAGAGAGATTCATGGTTTATATCAGAAGGCAACAGTGATGATTAATAGTGAAAGCTTTTCCAACTATGCTATGTGCGTTTCACAAAACGTTATACTATCATTTTCTTCCAGAACGTGGCGCAATATTTGACATGTAGTGGAATTTAAAATAATTTCTTGAATTAGTGAGTGGACACATGAATAAAATGACAGAAAACTCAATAAAAACCTTGGATATTCCAAGCAAAGTAAACCAGACTATGAAAAAGAGGCATTGTATTTCCCCACTCAATATATACTACTGCACTCTATGGCGTAAACTGAAGGACTGGAAGATATAAAGGCATGGAGAACAATTGTGGATACTAGAGATAGTGTGGACAGAAGGTAGAAAATTACAGAGGGTTAGAGAAAGGGAATTGAGAAAAAGAAAGAAGCAAAACATTTAAGGGACACAAAAATGGAGAATTATCTCTTGATGATAATGTATATGATAATATCTTTGACTGGACTAATATACAGTGTAATACAGTGTATTCGTGCTGGGAAAATTAAGTCTGCATGCTATAATGATATACAGTGATTGAATGTATAAAAAGTAATGAAATTTTTAAAAAATCTTTGTGTTTAAAATGGGATTAACTAAGGCAAGTGCAAGTTGTGAACATTAGATATAATGTTATATAATTCTAGTTCTTATAGTAGAATGCATGGGTTGATTGTGATTATTTCAGGTTATAACCCATTTCCCAAAATAGGATCAAATATAAGGGTTCAAAACAACTTTTTTCTAAATGAATTATTTATTGATAAAAGATAAAATTTCACATCAGTAAATTCTGAAAACAATGTGAAATTAATGTAAAATATATTATTAAAAATGATGCTTAAAGTATAAATAGGTTCGTAGCAATTCATGAGAAGGAGAAATCAGAGAATTAATATGGTGAAAGGAGGGCTTTGGCTGATATTGGCATACCACTGTATGCTTTAAAATTTGTTTTATGTCTTCCAGGGAGCCTTCTTGAAATGCAGGATTAGATAACTTTTTTTTACAGGTAAATTGGAGGTGTTAATGCTAACCCCAACACATTTGTCTTCATGTATTTTCTGCAGTTATTAAAGAACTCCACAGATTTGAGTAATTTATAAGGAATAATGTACCTGGGGGCTGGGAAGTCTAAGAATATGTGGTGGTCTCATGGCAGAAGCGTAGAAAGCAGAAGCATGGCACCAAACAGAGAAAAAAGTTGGGCTGAAATCAACCTTTTAATCAGGTGCCACTCCCACAAAAACCATGTTAATAATCACTCTCTCTTTATTTTTTTTTTAAGAGGTTTTTGCTATAGGGTGCGTGAGCTCGCCAGACAGAGAGAGAGAGAGAGAGCGAGAAATCATCCCCCAGAGGGGATGGCCACGAATCCCTTCTCCTCCATTCTCCTCTCGGGATCTTCTGCACACAAGCGCACGCACACTGCATGAGTTTTAAGCCACCGGGTCCAGGACGTGAACTGCGGTCGACTACGTGGGAGTCCAGCAACATAGCCTTTATGCTAACGGCTGGTCCCAACAAGAAATCACCCCCCAGGGAGAATGGCCACACTGCGATCCCTTCTCCTCCACTGTCCTCTCGGGATCTTGGGCATGCACATATGTGCCTGGCGTGAGTTCAAGCCACCGGGTCTTGGACTTGAACTACAGTTGGCTACATGGGAGTCCAGCGACATAGCCATTACGCCAACAGATGGTCCCTTTTTTGAGATATTTTTGCTATAAAGTGTGTGCTTCCCAGAGAGACAGAGAGAGACAGAGAAACAAAAAGCAAGAAATAACCCCCAGAGGGAATGACCATACTGCAATCTATTCTCTTCCATTCTCCTTTCAGGATTTTGTGCATACGTGAACATGTGCCTGGCATAAGTTTTAAGATGCCAGGTCCAGGACTTGAATTGCGGTTGACCTCCTTATTAGAAACATTGGGACCAGCAGATGGAGTAATGGCTATGTTGCTGGACTCCCACATAGTCAACCGTGGTTTGAGTACCAGACCCAGTGGCTTAAACTCACACTGGGCGCATGTGCATGTGTGCCCAAGATCCTAAGGGGAGAATGGAGGAGAAGGGATTGAGGTGTGACCATCCCCCCTGAGGGGTGATTTCTCACTTTCTGTCTCTCTGTCTCTCTCTGTCTTTCTGGCAAGTGCACACGCCCTATAGCAAAAAGCTCTCCAGAAAAAAAAAAATGTACTACTTGCCATATACTACATACTTACTAAAAATTATTCAAAAAATATTTTTGATATCTCAAAAATTAGCAAATCTATCACAAAGATGTAATGGCCAAAAAATAATAATACAAATATAACAGTTTCTATGAAAACTCTAACAAGTCACATAATGAAATGCGTGCTGTCTATTATGCAATATATTTTTATAAAAGTTGTTGAGATTTTATCAGAAGGTAGTTTTTGGAGTTTCTTATGTTAAAGTAATTTCAATTTCAGTTTTTATTTTTTTAAGAGAGATTCTTGATATGGGGTGCATGCACTCACCAGAGAGAGAGAAATAGAGAGACAGAGAGCAAGAAATCACCCCCCCCAGGGGGGCTGGCCAGGCTTCAACCCCTTCTCTTCCATTCTCCTCTTAGGATTTAGGACATGTACACACATGTGCCCGGCATGAATTTGAAGCTACCAGGTCTGGGACTTGATCCTGTGCTGACTGTGTAGGAGTCCAGTAGCATAATTATTACACCACCTGCTGGTCGCAATTTCAATGTTTTCTAATGAAATTAGACATTTCAAAAGATAACTGATTGAAAAGCAAATAAATATAAAACCTTGGCCCACAGAGCAGTGTAATATAATTAAAGTGATATTTAGAGGAAATTTAGAGCCTAAAATGTTTACAATAGAAGAAAGGATGAAACTTAAAAGGTAAGAATCTATTTTTTAAATTTTAGAACAAAATAATAGTGAAGAAATACTAAATGTAAGTGTAAATTTATGAGAAAAATACAATAAATAAGATGAACAAAGTCAAAAACTGTGTTTTTAAAATATATGTGACACATTTCCAGGTGACATAGTTAAGAAAACATTGGGGCAAGCAGGTGATGTGGTGATTAAAGTGCTCAACTCCCACGTGGCCAACAGTGATTCAAGTCATAGATATGATGGTTTACTTTTTCACTTTCTCTCTTCATCTCTCTGCTGAGTATGCATTCCTTATAGTAAATTTAAAAATAATAATAATAAGTGAAATTGAATAATTATTTCTTTAAAAAATTAAAACATTAAAGAATACTTGAGAGAAAGATAAATAAATTCAAGCATTGCAGACATTACAAAAACCTTAAGAAGATATTATAAATAAATTTATGCTATGAGCATTTTAGCTTTAATGGAAATACTGCTGCGAAAAATACAACGAATTTCAAAAGAAATAGGTAATCAACTAATACTATAATTTAAAAAATTAAACCAGTAGTTAATTTTTTTGATGAATTATTTAGTTCATACTAGTTTCACCCATAGTGTGCACAGTTTAAAAAACATAATTCTAATACACAAAAATTAGGATGTATAAAAAATAATAAGTAACTAGTCAAATAAGTTTTTGACAACATCATCACATTGTTACCAAAACTTGGCAAGGCTTCTGTGACAAAAAGAATAACGGCCAATATTAATTCATGAATAAGACAAAGTGGAAAGAGAGTGTGGGAGGGGAAGAGCATAGGCTAGGAAATTTGTGGGGGAAACAGAGAGCTAAGACTTGTGCGACACAGATAAGGTTTATTATCTGTTGGCGAGGATGTGTATGCTGGTCTCAACTGGGCTGGACTGAGGTGTGTATCATGCTGGGTAGTCTCTTCACAATCTAAATGATCGACAGTGATTTAATGTATCAATAATAATAAAAAATGAATTATAAAAACAATATTAAGGAGAACCAGCAGTTAGCGTAATGACTATGTCGCTGGACTTCCACGTAGTCGACCGCGGTTCGCGTCCCAGACCTGGGGGCTTAAAACTCACGCCGGGCACATGTGCGTGCGTGCCCAAGATCTCGAGAGGAGAATGGAGGAGAAGGGATTGCGGCCTGACCCTCCCCCCTGGGGGGTGATTTCTCGCTTTCTGTTTCTCTCTGTCTGGCTGGCAAGAGCATGTGCCCTATAGCGAAAACCTCTCCAAAAAAAATATATATATATATATTAAGGAAAACTGAGATAAAAAGACTTGAAAATACAAACAAAATATTAGTAAATCAAATCTAGTCATTAAAAAAGACATATTTAGTCCAGAATGGTAAGTTTGGTTTCTATTAAAAAAGCAGTAGATATAACTTACCCAAATAACAGATTAAAAGAGATCATTTATATTTTAACTACTGCAATAGATAAAAATAAACCAACCCCCCCCAAAAAAGTTTTGATATAATTAACATTCTACCAAGTTTAAGAAAATAAAATGCAAACTCTCAGATTCAGAAGTATCATGATAAGGTGTACTTGTTAAAGTGCAAACTGTTTTGTATTATCTTAGTAAATGTAATGCCCTTACACAGATAGATACGCAGATGAATCTTAAAATGAGCATTTAATTTACTATTGTTAGAACTGGAAAATGTCAAGAGTAGCTGATATCTGCTATTCAACATTACATGGGGTGCTCCTAGCAATTGTGGTAAAAGGGGAAAAATAACTAAAATTACAAATGTTAGAATAAAAAAAAATTAACACTGTCATTGCTTGCAAATATTAGAGTGTATACATGGAAAATCCAAAATAACCTAAAGGATAAATTATTTTAATTAATTGAAGAATTAAGAATGTTTTCTCAATTCAACTCAATTCCACAATTTTTAAAACTATTACCATTTTAGTGTATCAGCTACAAACAATGCGGTTCTTTAATATAATTAATAACAAATACAAATCACACACATTATTAGTTTTCTAAAAATAACACTAACAAAAAAGAATAAAATTACAAGTTCATCCCTAAAGATAATAAACAAGCAGAAAATATAGTGATAGTCTATGGAGTGGAAGAATCAATAGTGAAAAAACTCAGTTATATCCTAATTTACCTTACGCTCCACTTAATTCTAAAATTCCAATTTTTAGTGTGTGTACCTGTGTATGTGACATTTAAAGCTCAAAATGTTAAGGGCATAATGTATGAATGGGAATATCCTCCTAAAAAAGAGGAAGAAAATAGAATAAGTTTTACCAAATATCCTGACAAACAAAAGAAAACAGAAATTTAAAAAACTTAATTTGTGATCGAGTAAGCACTTAATAGCAATAGAGAAAATGGAGGCCAGCAGATGGCGATGCAGCTACATTGCTGGATTCCCACATGATTCACTGTGATTCGAGTCCCAGACCCACTGTCTTGAAAATCATGCCGGGCATGTGTGCGTGCATGCCCAAGATCTTGGGAAGGGAATGCAAGAGAAGGGATTATATGGCCATTTCCCTGGAGGGTGTGTGTGTGTGTTATTTCTCACTTTCCCTCTTGCTGTCTCTGTCTCTCTCTTGCAAGCACCCTAAGGCAAAAACCTCTTCAAAGAAAAAAAATCATATTGATCTAGCCTTATAAAATGATTTATGGGGATTTGACAGGTAGTATAGTGATTATGGCATTGGACTCCCATGTGGTGAACCACAATTCGAGTCCTAGACCTGGTGGTTTGAAAATCACTCAGGGCACATGTGCATGCATGTCCAAAGTCCCAGAAGGAGAACAGAAGAGAAGGGTTGTGGTGCGGTCATCCCTCGTGGGAGGGGTGATTTCTCACTTTCTCTCTGTTTCTCTTCAGTGAACACACATGCCCTTCGGGAGGAAAAAAAAGACTTTAAAAAATTATTTATGTATTTGACTACATTAAATTAAAAAGCTATTCATGAAGTTATGCATGAAATAGTCTATAAACAGTAGAATAAGATATTTTATACTATATAACCATTAAAGAATATCATTCAAAAATATTTATATACAGCACTCTTAGATAACTGTGTATATCAATAAGGAAGAGAAAAAATTCAAAACTTAGAAATAGAAATTAGTATGAATTTTAGCAAAAGCAAGAATAAATGACTCATAAGCATAAAAGGGATTAGCCATATAAAATATCAGTAAAATGCAAATTTGACTGACAATGACAGATTATTTTATATTACTAAATGGGAGAAAGTCAGATAGTACCAATTATTGGCAAGGACGTAGAGTAATGGGAATTTCATCTATTATAGATTGGCATGAAATGAATATGTTTTTCAAAATTTAGTGAAATTTTCTTTTTGGAAAACAGCATATCATGGTCTAATGAAGTTGAAATGTGCATTTGCTAGGCACAAAATTTACTAATAAGTATATACCCTAAGAAAGTATTGTTTTGACCCTGGATCCATACATACGAACACTTATAGCAGCATTATACATCACAATTAAACCTAGAACTAACCAAATGTCCAAAAGAGGGGCATGTTATTGAAAATTAAACTGTAAAATGAAACAACTAGCATTGCCCACAGTGACATAGATGAATCTCAGAAATCATTTTGAGTGAAATAAAAGTTATGAAATATGATTCAATTCTTAGACAAAGTTCAATCCTTGGCAAAATATTAACAGTATTTCTTTAAGAATAAATATATAGGGGGCGGCGGCGGAAGCCGCGGGGCGCCCGCCCAACGGCCCCGGGGG
>NW_006159654.1:1564474-1570564 GCF_000334495.1 Tupaia belangeri chinensis | reverse complement strand
AAAAAATTTATAATAAAGTATAAAAGGGCTATGTTAATAAAAAAAAAAAGAATAAATATATAGGTGGTAAAAAATACAGAGAAAAGTAAGAGGATAAAAGCTTGGAGAGGATACAATAACACAAAAGATCTTTGTTTTTGGCCTGTATATGAAGTACTTAGATTTTTATTTTATTTCAACCTGTACATGTATATGTATATGAATTCATGCATATATACACATACAATGTACATATACAGACATACATATTATAATAGACTTATTCATGCTATGTTTCACAATATAAAAATAGTGAATTCTAGTCTATTGCATTTGTCATATATCTTCCAGTGAACTAGCATTCTAGCATTTAAGTTTCTTCTTTAATAACATCAAGGATGTGTACTTAAAAACTTGTTATGTTAACAGTTTTCTTTGTAGATCAATTTTTCTTTGATCCAAGTAAAGATGACAATATAAAAGCTATGTTTATCAAGAAAGTGGAGGGTGGTATGAGTTAGAAATTAATTTGAAGTAGTGGATTGGATTTTGTATGCAGAACTCATTGGTACAAGTAAAGGAAAGCATACCAATTCATGTAAACATAACTTAGAGGCATTAATAATTACAGTTATTATTAGTTGAGTTTATAAATAATTGGCCAATTACTTTAGGCATATTATCCTTAAAGCAACTCTGCAAGGTAGAATATAAGAAAGATAAACTGATTTGCCACATACTCAACTCGTGTATGGAAGAGTTAGAATTTAAACCTAGGTGTGTCTCTTTTCCATATATGTTCTTATTATTACCTCATATGGTTGAAACACTATTACTTGTAGCAGATAGTGGGGTGTAATCAAACATGATAAAATCTGGTTCTTAATCTATTAATAGTTCTACAAATAACTAGCTGGTTGATTTTGAATAAAATTTGGTAAGTTTTTAGGTAGCAAATTTATTTTTTACAAGTTGGGGGTTTACCAGACCTATCACAGTTATTCTGAGATGTAAATAAAATACATATGCAAAATGCCTGGTTCAAAATAGTCATTCAATAATGTTTTATTATTTTATTTATTTATTTTTAACTGGCAACTTCAGTTGCTAAGATTATGTAAATATCTCCAAAAAACTTCAAAATCCTAGGGTCATAAGGATGAGCAGATGGCTGGACTGATGTAAGGGTGATCAGGGAAACAAGAAAAAGAGAAGAGGACTTTTGATGATCATTTATGGGGTGACGGGTAAAGTGGCAAGATGATGCAGCCTGTAAGAGATTTATTCTCTTAAAATAGGGAATATCTTTGGAACAAGATGATTTAATGAAGTTGCCTGTGTGTGTGTGTGGTGGGGGAGATTAAGTTATAGGAGGAGAGCTTTATTTGGAGAAAAGGAATGGAAGAAGAAAATTAAAGAAGACTACAATTAGGTCAGCTATATATGACAAAGCTAAGAACATTTCCTAGTTCTGAACAGTTTCATAATCATTTAAACACCCTCACTGTGTTTAACCAGAAGGGAAGAGTTATGAGGAAGTCTGACTCTGAGGTCCTCACGTGGAGGGCTAGTCATAGTTCTGCTGCTCATTTGACCTGGAATGCTGTGTCTCTGCTGTTCAGATGTCTCCACCAAACACAAGCTACTCTATTTCTGTAACATCCTCACTATGAAAAACAGAGCTCTTTTAGCCAAATATTAGCAGATGGGCTTCCTATCAGGTGTTACTCACTTTTAGTAGATTACAGCTTACACTTCTGAATCTTATTTCCACAACTTAGTTTTTTAGACTTCTGGAAAAATTTACTCTTTCCTATTACTTCTTGCTCTGACTGTAGGCCGAGACTAGACCTATCCTTGATTCCACTTACCTGCCTGGTTGTCTTGACACCCGTCTCCAGCTTTTGTGACCCAACGCTGTGCTGTACCCCCTTGTCAATATCTGGACATTGTAGTACACCTTTGATACTTTGCGTTACCAGTAAGATACAGTTCAGCCTTAATGAATGAATCTTATTTACGATACATATTTCCCAGATCATATCTCATTAATAAATGCCCTGATATCTCCAAAAATATTGAAAAGCAGTTTGGAAATACAATATCCTAAAGATTTCTAAAATTTTAATGATCTCTTTTGCAGCCCATAATGAAGAAACTATTCATTATTATTATTTTTAAATTTGAAGTTGGTTTACTTTTGACCGGCATTGACCTCCAATATCCCCATGAGATATACTTTACTGTGTGTAGATGAAATACTAATTAGAGCTCCTTTAAGTGACAAGTGAGACACTGCAGTAAGGAAAGTAGCACTTTGGCTTACACTGAACTTCATACCTGAGCGCATAGCCTCTTTCTGAATGCTTTCATAGTCATGCCAGTCTTTTCTTCTCAAACCATCTGTCCATGAATAGAATTGCCCATCTCCCAGGCCCAGTGGAAATGTCTGTGGAAAAGGAAAGTATTCAAGCATAAAAAGGAGGTATTTCCTTTTACACGGTAGGTAAACACAGCCAGGCACATAACAGGCAATCAAAGAATATTTGTCAAATAAATTCTTCTGAATATACTAAAGAGAAAGTTATCGCTAGTGACCAGGTTGATACACATTTTAAATTCCCCCTTTTGTATTAACTTTTAAAATGAGAACATCTTACACAAACTCCTACCAATTCTATTTATTTTAGACAGAGAGATTAATAATTCAATGATGCCTCCTCTGTACATAAATGCCTAGTTGTTTTGATTTGGCCAAAGTGTAAACATTGGTCATACTAACAATTTTGGAGTTAAATCAAAGTCATTTGTGTGTGTGTGTGTGATTTGTATAATTTGTTCGTTTTGATCAAGTGTATTTCCTGCTTTGATAATGGTATTAGCAATCATTCATTGAATGCTCACTATGTGCCAGGTACCATGTTCAACACAAATTTGTTTAACCTTTATAATAGTCTGGGGCTGTAAATCCCCATTTTTCTGCCAATCACATTGAGACTCAGAAAACTGAAACAACAATTAAAATCACAGTTCCAATGCCAAGATTTGAACAATTTTTGTTAAAATAAAAAGTGTGGTTCTTAACAATGTTTGAATATACTCTCGCATTCTGATTTTTGTTAAAGGATATATATATATACAAAGGGTTGAAATTACCCACTCATCAACTGATGTCACAACCCATACTTTATATTTTTCTAAAACCCAATGTTGTCATATCAATTTGAAAAGTATTTATGTGCACATGGCTGTAGATACATCTTTTACGATGTTTGTTTTGGTAATAAGAAACAAAAAATATTTTTAATGAAATTTATCTTCACAATCTTAATAGCGATAATATAAAATCAATGTTTTCATATTTCCATACTCTACTTTTTGTTGTAGTTCCATTGGGAAATAAATGATACATCTTTAAAATGAAGAACATAAAAATATAAAAAGTAAAAAAAAAGTTTATTTCAGCAAAACTCAAAAAAATTCATTGACATAGCTTCATTTTAAGTGCTTTTTAAGGCAAATAAAATATCTTATTCCTTAGTTTTAGACAAGGCAGTTATTATGGTTATGAAAAATTATCTACCTTTAGCCAATCTTTGTAGCTTATAAAAGATGCACTTATTTTGAAAGAATAAAGATGGGGAATTTTTTTTTTTAAAAGGGTGGTTAAGAGTAGAGGGGACACTTTCCAAACTATGTGACTATATTCTAAATATTTTAAAGAATTTGCTGCTTGTAATAATGGTGACCTTTGGGGTAGGTGGGAGGAGAGAAACAGAAACAAGCATTAAAGACAATGGTAAGTTCGTATGAAATATTAAGAATAATGAGAATAGTTTTCTTAAATTAAGATAAAAAAGAAAAGTTATGAGAAAATAATGTGGTAAGCATATAAGAACAATTTTTAAAAATACAAATTCGAGGACATGTAGAAAATATTTATACAGTGTCGAGTATTGTTTTATAGTTGCTATTGATCCTATAATTAGAAATTGTAGCAAAATTCAGCTTTGCATTGAAAGATATAAACGATAATATACATTTAAAATATACAACCTGTGCTTTATCTTGGCCAGGTATTTACAGTGATAACTACGGAGCACTAATAAAAATCACTAAATCACACTGATTTAGATAATACCAATTTACGAACATAATTATCCAATTAAAATAGATCATTTTAAAACAAATTTTGACAGAAAATATGGAGATATTCTTATGTAAGCTCTAAATATACAAAGTTCTCTGGTTACCAAGTTCTATGTATTTTCCTTATCTTGATATGTTGAAGGGAAAAAATTCTTAGTAACTGGTACTAACTGTTCTATCAAACACATAAGTTAATCTGCTTTCTCCAGAAACCAAATGAAAATGACAGTAAAGCGTCAGATACTTCCAGAAAGTAGAAAGTTAAATGGACATAAATTTTTAGTAAATAACTGAGAGCTACAAGGAAGAAAGTACGTTGTTTTTATGCTACTGAATTTTTAAGTACTTGAGAATTGGAGGAATCACGTATTTCTGAGTCAGGTTAAAGGATGAAACAAGGACCTGCCTTATGAACTGGTAATTAAAGAAACCAGTTCCTACATAGAAGACTACATAGTTCAAATCTTGGCCCTGCCAGCTTATGAAACACATCAGGCATATGTGTGTATGTTTTCCAAATCTTGACAGGATAGAAAAAAAGAAGAGAATAGATTGTGGGGTAACCACACCACATGTTGAGTGGGTGCTCTCTCCAGTTCTGTTTCTCTCTGATGTGAGCACAGGTCTTCTGGCAATTTAAAAAAAAGAAAAAAAGAGAAGGAAAGGAAAAAGAAAAGAGAAAAGAAAAGGGAAGAAAAGAAAAGACCAAACAAGACAAGAAAAGAAAGGAAAGAAAAAAATAAAGGTGAAACCAAAAAGCTTAATTGAAATACTTAGACTCTACTGAGCCTTCACTCTACTCCAACAAGGAGATGATATCTAACAGCCATATGTACTCCCCTCCCATAGAAGACTGGAGTTTGAATAAAAGAAGTGAATTCTTGGGCAACTAGAACCAGTTTAATAAAAGAATGTCAAACTGCAGTGAAAAGCAGATAACCATATTCGTCTATAAACAATATACCATTAACAAAGCTATCTTCCTTGCAGAAAGCTGTCAGCCTAGAGCTTACATATTTTAGGCAAAAGATAGAGAAATTCCTATCTAGAAAACTTCATTGAAAGGTAAGAGATACAGGTACTGGGTCCCAGGTACCACACAGAATAGCCCCTCATTAGCAAATCTTTCTCTATACATAGAACTTCACATCAGTGTTTTCACTACTTCATTCCTAAGTATGAATGGACAGCCAGTGAATACCGAGTTTTTTAAACAGTATTATATTAATTTACATTTAATCACTATGTATCTTTACACTGTACAACATTGCTTTTTCTAGCATGAATAAATTGCGTATCAGTCAAGACAAAGACATTACCATATACACTATCATCATCAAATAACTTCACATTTTTGTGTCAATTAAACTTATTTTCCCCCTGTTCCCCTCTCCCTCCCTCTATTATCTATCCCATGTTACTCCATCCTTACTATCTCTAGTATTTACAATTACCTCCCTGCTACTGTACCTTCTAAATTTTCAGTTTCTACTATAGAGTGCAGATATTCAGTATATATTGATTGGGAAGATACAAAGTCTGTCTCAGACTCTAGCTTGCTTCACTTAGCATTTTAAGTCTTCCATATTTGTCCACTTTGTATCAAATGTCAGAGTTTCATTGTCTTTTACCGTTCATTGTCTTTTATGGCTGATACATTCCATAGAGTACATATGCCACATGTTTTCAATTCACTTGTCTGTTTTTGGACATTGGGTTGATTCCATGTCCTAGTGATTGTAAATAATGCTGCAATAAACATGTGCTGGGACCATGCAGTTAACACAAGCTGAGTATGAAAGAACTGCCCCTTGTACCTAGAGCAAGGACTCAGTTGAGAACTGTTTGCAAGGTCAACAGTTTTACAAGTTCTGGACCTCACCTCTATTGTGCTACTGTACTGGCCTGCACTCAGTTTCTCTGCCATGGGCCTTATTGCCATACCCCGGTACCCCATAAACG
>NW_006159654.1:1547192-1564125 GCF_000334495.1 Tupaia belangeri chinensis | reverse complement strand
ACAGTAACCTTTAGCTACTCACAAGACCACATTCCTTTCCTATGTAGATTCACACTCTTAGCTGTAGACTACCCCAAAGATAACATAGCTATTTCACTTTAGTATATACTAAATTTGTCTTTACTAAACCAGACAGGATTTATTTCTAGGCTCTTGTAATTACTGCCACCCTAGCCTGAAGCTGAAGTTCTCAAAAGCTGACCTGGGGCTCAAGTTCTCAAGCCAATCTGGGACTAAAGTAATCAAGCTGGTCTGGGACTGAAAATTCCTAGAAACTCTCTCATCCAAAGACCCTCCCTGGTAATCAAGATCTAAGAAGAAGATGCACCCAAAATATGGACGTCCTCATTCTAAAAATTATGACTGTTTATACCTAAACAAAACGGACGTCATGTTTTATGATTATTGTTTCTATACTTTGAATGCCTTACCTTTTGGAGTAAAATCCTTCACTTATTTCCCCTCGCCCATCCTACCCCTGTAAAACTCCTTCTATAATAAATATGCATGACTCCTGGCCATCAGGGCTGCAGTCTGGAGTTTACTCTGGCTGTAGCCGGCTGAGAACATGCTAAAGGGCATGAGGTCTTAGTCTGATTGCTGTTCACCCGCGTCGCCTTCCTGTGCACCCACCCCGGCTGGGGTACAGCTCCCAGCAAACACGTATGTGCAAGTGTTTTTCCACCTGAAGGTTTTTCTATTCTCTGGGCAGACACCTAAGAGTGGAACTACTGTGACATATGGTAGCTCTATTTGTAAGTTTCTGAAGGATCTCCATATTAGTTGTACTAATTTGCATTCTCACCAAAAGTGTAGGAGAGTTCCTTTTTCACCGCAGCTTCACCAGCACTTATCATTTTTTACTTTTTAATTTTAGCCATTCTGACTGTGGTTAAGTGGTATCTCATTGTGGTTTTCATTTGCTTTTCCCTTATGGTAAGAGATGACATGGATGTTTTCATATGCTTTTGAGCTGTTGATATGTCCTCTTTGGACAGTTGTCTGTTCAGCTCATCTTCCCATCTTTTGATTGGATTGATTATCATTATTATTATTAATTTGTGGGTAAGCTACTAAAGTTACCTGTATTCTCATAATCAATCCCTTATGTGTGGTATAGTTTGCAAATATATTCTCCTGAGGATTAGGAGAACCCTCAAAACTATGACAGCTGTCTTTTCACTCTAATTATTATGTTTCATTTGTTTGTTTGATTGTTTTGCTGTGCAGAAGCTTCTCAAACCAATACAGTACAATTTGTCTATTTTGGGGACTATTGTCTGTTCTTTGGGGATCTTCTTTAAGAAATCTTTGCCTACTCCAAGGTTCTTCAAGAGTTTTCCCTGTGTTTTCCACCAGTAATTTTATAGTTTGAGGTTTATGTTTATCTCCTCAATCCATTTTGAGTTGATTTTTGTTAGTGGTGAGCGATAAGGGTCCAATTTCATTCTTCTGCATATTGATATCCAGTTGTCCTAGCATCATTTGCTGAAGAAATTTTCTTTTCCCCACTAGATTGTCTTGTACTCTTTGTCAAGGATCAGTTGGCTATATGTTTTGGGGTTTCTTTGGAGGTTTTCAATTCTGTTCCATTGGTCTACCTGTCTGCTTTCGTGACGATACCATGATGTTTTAATTATCACAGTTTTGTAATACATCTTGAGGTCAGGAAGTGAGATGCCTCCTACTTTATTTCTCTTGCACAGTATTGCGTTGGTGATATGGGGCCTTTTATGATTCCAGACAAATTTCATGATTTTTTTTTTCTGTTTCTGTGACAAATGTCTCTAGTAGATTGATTGGAATTGCACTGAATTTGTAGATTAATTTGGGTAGGATAGACATCATGATTACATTAATTCTTCCAGTCCAGGAAAATGGGATGTTTTTTCTACATTTTTGTATCATTTTAAATTTCCTTTTCAAGTGTTTTATAGTTTTCCTTGTAGAGATCTCTGACATCTTTGGTAAGGTTTATTCCTGGATATCTTAAAGGTTTTGTGGCTATTGTAAATGGAATTGCTTTCTTCAATTCTGTTTCAGTGTGCCCATTATTGGTATATAAAAATGCTATAGATTTTTGTATGTTTATTTTGTATCCTGCCACTTTAATTCATTTATCACTTCCAGAAGTTTTTTTTTTCATAGATTTTGTTTTAAGTATGAGTATAGCATCATATCATCTGCAAATAGCGACAATTTCATTTTTTATTTTCCTATCTGGATACCTTTTATTTTACTCTCTTGTGTGGCTTCCTTGACTAGAACTACCAGTACTATGTTAAAAAGAAGTGAAGAAAGTGGGCAGCCTTGTCTTGTTCCAGTTTTTAGTGGAGAAGTTTTCAGCTGTTCCTTATTCAGTATGATGTTAGCTATGGGTTTGTCATAGATGACTTTTATTGTGTTGAGGAATGTCCCTTCTATGCTTATTTTGCTAAGAGTCTTCATTATAATGGGATGTTTTATTATATCAAGTGCTTATTCTGTAATAATTGATATGATCATATGGTTTTATGTTTTCTTTTGTTAATGTGATAAATTACATTTTGTTTTGGATATGTTGATCCATCCTTGTATCCTGGAATAAAACATATATTGCCATGGTATATAATCTTTTTAATATGTTCTTGAATATGATTTGCTAGTTTCTTATTGAGAATTTTTGCATCCATATTCATCAGAAATATTGTCCTAAAGTTTTCTTTTTTTGTCATGTCCTTATCTGTTTTTAAAATTAAGATGATGGAGGCTTTGTAGAATTAATTTGGGACAGTCCCTTCCTTTTGAATCTTTAAAATAGTTTGAAGAGAATTGGGGTTAGTTTTCCTTTAAAAAATTTGTAGAATTCAAAAGTAAAGCCATCAAAACCTGGACTCTTCTTTGCTGGGAGACTGTATTACTGATTCAACCTCATTGCCTGTTATGAGTCCTTTCAGGTGATCTATTTCTTCCTAGTTCAAACTTAATTAATGAAACGTGTCCAGAAATTTGTCCACCTCATCTAGGTTTTCTTGGGTTTTTTTTTGTTTTTTTTTTTTTTTGGGGGGGGAGTGTATAAATGCTCATAGTATTCTCTGATGATATTTTGTATTTCTGTTATCTCTATTATAATAATGCCTGTTTTCTTGATTATTTATCTGGTTACTTTCCCTTTTCTTTTTGATTAATTTAGCTAACAGCGTGTCAATTTTGTTTAACTTCTCAAAGAACCATCTTTTTGGGACCAGTGGAGGGCGTAATGGTTACATCACTGGATTCCCACATAATTGACAGCAATTCGAGTCTCGGACTCAGTGGCTTACAACTCACACTGAGCACGTGTGTGTTCAGTCATTGAAAATGATCTATGTGGGGGTAAGAATAATGTATATTTTGTGGTAGTTGGGTGAAATACTCTTTCAAGTCCATTTCATGTATGGTATCATTTAGATCTTGTATCTCTTTGTTTATTTTTTGTTTAGAAGATCTGTCCAGAGGTGACTGTGGGTGATTCAGATTCCCCTATGATTACTGTGTTGCAGCCTATTTCTTCCTTGAAATCTAACAATCTTTCTTTGATGTTTTTAGGTGCTCCAGTGTTATATCTTCTTGGTGAACAAATCCTTTCAGTACTATATAATGTCCTTCTTGTCACTTCTTACATCTTTCATCTTGAAGTCTATTTTGTCTGATATCAGTATCACAACTCCAGCCTTTTTAGGGGTTTCCACTTGCATGGAATATCTTTTTCCAGCCCTTCATTTTCAGTCTATGTATGTCCTTATCAGTGATGTGTTTCGTGTAAGCAGCATATAGTTGGCTTCTGCTTTTGTGTCCATTCAGCCAGTATGTATCTTTTAAGGGAAAATTTAATCCATTAACATTCAACCTTATTATCAGTATTTGCGGACTTATCCTTGTCATTTTGTTATCCATTTTCTCAGTTTTTTTTTTTTTTTTGCTGTTTGTCTCTTTTTAGTTATCCTGATACAATAATCCTCTTGGTATTTCTTGTAGAGCTGGTCTAGCATTGGTGAGTACTTTCAGTTTTTGTTTATCTGAGAATACTTTAATTGTTTTTCCCATTGAAGGATAATCTTGCTGGATATAATATTCTTGGTTGAAACTGTTTTTCTTTTAATGTTCCGAATACATCTTTCCATCCTTTATTTGCAAGCATTATTTCAGTTGAGAGGTCTGATGTTAGCTTAATGCAATAACCTTTATAAGTAACTTGACATTGCTCCATTGTGATTTTTAGAATATTGTCTTTGATTTAGAATATTTGTCTTTGATTTTTACCAATCTGGCTATGATGTGTCAGGGGGAGGATCTTTTTGTGTTGATTCTATATGGCATCTTTTTTATTTCTTCAGTCTGAATTTCTCCATGTTTCCCAATATTTGGAAATTTTTCAGATAGTATTTCATGACCTATTTTTTTTTTATTATTCTTTTTGATGGTTTGATCTATGTTGGAGCCTTTGTCTTCAAGGTCAGAAATTCTTTCTTCTGCATGGTCCAATCTGCTGTTAGTGCTTCCTAAAGAGGTTTTCATTTCTTGAATTGTATTATTCATTTCCAGAAGTTCTGTTTTATTCTTTTTTAGGGTGTCTACTTCTTTATGAAATTCCTCTTTCATGTCCTGAAATGATTTTCTCATCTGCTGGAAGTGATTGTGTGTTTTGTTGTTCGCTTTTTTTTTTTTTTTTTTTGTAACCCATTGAGATTTGTCACTATGAATGTTCAGAATTCTTTGCCTAACATTTCTGTGTATTCCTCTGTGCTGTCTATGGTTAGTGAGGGGCTACTGCGCTCACCTGGGGGCAGATTTACTGCCTTATTTTCTCATGTTTCTTCAAGATCAGTGCTGGTATTTTTGGCCATCTGATGCAGTATTCACTTTTTTCTGTTTATTAGAGTATATTCCATAGTATTGAGAAAGGAAATTTCACCCTAAGTACCCAGGCATGTTCCTATTGGAAGTCTGTGTCTCCAAGATCAGAGCAGTTATAGGTAACTTGAGGTGTTAGGCTCCTCTACCAAACTTTCAGCTTTCGATGAGGTGGAAGCAAGCTAAGGAGATATAAGTTAGTGAAGAGGGCTGGTGTGTCAGAAGTTCCAAAGTGACTCCCAGGGCCTGAGGATGCATTCACGAGAGGAGGCGTACTGAGACCAGGCCTAAGTTTCCCATTGAGTGGGGCAAACTCAGGCCACTAGAACTCTGGATGACAGAGTTTTGAAAATTCCAAAGTTACTCCTGGAGCCTGAGGGTATACTCACAAGAGTGATTGCCAAGCTTTTAAGAAAGATTTTAATCTAAAACTCACAGAAAAAAAAAAAAAAACATAACAAACTTATAGGAAACTGAGGCAATATGTAAAGCACAGATGGAAACTTCAAAAAATTTGAATTGATTTTCTTAAAGAGTTTTAAGAAAATCTTCTTCATAGAAATAGAAATTTAAAAAGAAGAAAATCTAAAGAGTAAGAAAAAGCTCTTGAAAATTAAAAGTGTGACACCAAGAAAAGACTAATTAAGAGGCAATTTGGAAAATAAAGAATAACAGAATCCTACCAAGAAACAGAAAAAAAAGGCAAAATGATATACTATTAAAGAGATGTAGCAACGGGACAGCTAGACTAGAGAACTTCCAGTCCTGATTGTACAAAGGGATGGAAAATAGCTCAGAAAGGATGTCTCCATGAAGAAACAACAAGTAAGAAAAAAGCAAATGGAGAAATAAACTTACTCCTTTTCTACTGAAAAGATATTGAAATGTTAGTTAATATTCTTTCAAAGACATTGAGTTGAATTGATGATACCTATATGAAAAACTAAGCAAATAAAAAAATGATCAATTAGGACCAGCAGATGGCATAATGGTTTCATTGCAGGAATCCCACATGGCTAACTGAGGTTCAAGTACTGAACTCAGCGGCTTGGAACTCATGCGAGACATGTATGCAAACATATCCAAAATTCCAAAAGGAGAGGAGATAGCAGTGTGGCCACTCTCCCCTACCCCAGGAGTTGATTTATCATTTTCTGGACCTCCGGTGGGTGCATGTGCCCTATAGCAAAAATCTCTGTCTGTCTCTCAAAAAAAAAAAAAAAAAAGAAGTTGACTCTTCAATTAATATAGAAGAAAAATCCAATGCATAAAACATAAAGAGTAATGATAGCATTACTATTTGACCCAGGTGTGAATAATCTAACCTGTGTATTGGCTTAATTAAAACTGGTGCCATCTAAAACCAACTACAATGGAGGTTGAGGAAGAGTGGAATAAGATAGTAAATAACATGTTTTATACAATAGAGGAAAAGTACCTTAAGTTTAAGTGGGGGAAAAAGGCCAAAGAATGGTAATTTACATGTTTTCTACAAATATGGGGGAATATAAGGGAATAAAGATAAAGTATTGATATATCATATTAGTGCCTAAAAACTAGAAATTGCAAGTAATTTCTGAAATTGGGAAGTGGTAAGTGGATTTCAGGGTAATATTATAGGCTTCATAGTATGACTGCACTTAAAAGTTATTTTTTAAGTATTACTATATATAAAAATAAATTAAAAATACAAGTTCCTAGGCATTCTTGGCAGTTATCAGTTTTCTAGAATTTTGAAAACATTTTATGATAGTGAAGAACCAGGTTACAGCAGACCATCTGACGTTGTTCTTTAATAAAAGCTATCTGAGAATTTACCACACTAATATGTCTTATATCCACATCAAGGGTTCTCACAGATCAATAGCATCAGCATCACCCAGGAGCGTGTTGAAAACACAGTTCCCTGATTTTAATCAATATTCATTACATCAGAAACTTTGAGTAGAAAAAAGTGAGTAAAATCGATGTTTTTGTTTTCTTTTTCTTTCAGTTTTTGCCATAGGGCGTGTGTGCTCACCAGAGAGACAGAGAGAAACAATGAAAGAGGAAGTGAGAAATCACCCTCACGGGGCAGGGGGGGGGTGGGGAGGGGAGGGAGGGATGGCCACACCAGATCCCTTCCCATCCATTCTCCTTTTGAGATTTTGAGCATGCATGCACATGTGCCTGGTGTGATTTTCAAGCTGCAAGGTCCGTGACTCAATGGCATTTATGTAGAAATTCAGCACCTTACCCACCATGCCATCTGCCGGGCCCTTGGAATCTGAGTTTTAATAAATTCTGCAGATGGATCTTAAGCTTATGGTAGAGCATATGAAAGTGACCCAATTATCAAACTAAGAAAGCAAGTCAAACTTATTAGCAAAGTATGTTCCACAATCTATTGAAGAATTTCTCATGGAAGGCTGATGAGCAACATAAAGATAAGGTGTACTTGGAGTCCTTTTCACCCACCAGACAAGTGGGTGAATACACCTAAATCAATACCTGTACATTTGTACAGAACTCCTTTGGTTCTGAAGCTTAACCATCCAGTAAATGATCCACCAGTATCTGATCTTTCCTTTCATATGAACAATCTCCAGTGCTCAGATCCATCTCCTTTCTTCCTGGGTTATAGCAGGCATCCTCTGCATGATTACAGTAGTACAGATCCATTATCTCTGACCTTCTAAAATAAGTGTAAAGACTACTGCACCTTCATAAAGCATGTACTTCATACCCGTTGTTAGGCAGGCCATTTATTTGTAAGCAGTCTTTCTACTTTTCAACTTGCAGAATTTTTACTCATTGTAATATTGCTGCAAATAATTAACATGGAAAATGCCAGGAATGAAAGAGAATCCATCACTAGAAACCACATGCAATAGAGCTGAATCTCACAGCCTATTGAATAATAATATTCTTTTGAATGAATTATGAAAAAATGTTGCCAAGGATAAAACATTACCCATACACAATACCAGAAGTAGCCAAGTCAAACACTTTCCGGGATCAGGAATGTAACAAATGGGTGAAAAAACTAGGGTATACCACTCTAGGGACTGACAAATTCTTAAGGCTACCTGACTACTGTTATTAACCGGACAATAATCTTAAAACATATCCTTTGGTAACAGGTGGCCTGGAAGTTAAGGCAGTTGGATCCTACATGGCCAACTGTGTCGTTGGAGTCCTGGATGTAGCAACTTGAAAATCACACCAGGCACATGTGCGTACATGACCAAAATCCCAAGAGAAGAATGAGGGATAGAGGACTGTGGCATGGCCATTCCCCCTGATGGATGTTTGCTGACCTTCACTTTCTCTTTTTCTGACTCTTCCCAGTGAGCGCACATGCCTTATGACAAAAATCTAAATAAATAAAAAGTACACTTATGACTTTCAAAGAAAAGATCATTTGTGTTTTAAAATCCATCTTAAGGTTTATAAATCAAGCAACAAACAAACTTTCATTCTCACAATCAATCATTTATCAATCATTTAACCACTTTGGTTCCTTAAAAGACAATATGATAGGGCAGAATGGCTCTGGACCCAAGACCAGAAGACATAAATTAGGGTTTCTAACTAAAGGTGAGAAGTCTATATTTCCTCTAGGTCTCTCTGTTAGTTCATGTATAAAATCAGAGTAATAAAAGAATACCCACCTCACACATTTTTTTGAGCAGTAAATCAGAGAACATATGTAAAAGCCACTGGTTTATCACAAAATATATAAATGTCAACTTTTTTTTACCATCTCTGCTATTTTTATAGATATTCGAGTTATTTCCATTGCCCTTTAAAAGTTTTAACATAGTTACGCAGACAAAACTTGCATATATATCATAAATTATATGGGCCAAATTCTATTACAGTGGACGTTAACAGAAAAGAGTCTTCAGAAAGTTCATGCAAATGGATATTACAGAAAAAGTATGCATAGATTTCAAATTTTTGGCATCAAAGTAAACTCATACTTTGAGTCCATTTTTCTGCAGACTTTTTCTATAACCTCTCTCAGTGATGAGTGTGAATCCTTAAATTGGCTGTGATTAATTTCTGATATATTAAAGCCACCTGATATGTCTTAAGCAAATAAAACACTACTGAAACAGCAAGATAGTGGATGACATTGAGAGAAAAAAGACAAGTAAGATTTATTTTCATATCATTTCATCCTCATTAAAAACTAGAGACAAAGTGATAGTCCAGAATTTAGACAGAGTCGGTCACGTAGTTAAGTTTTTTAAGATCACGTAACTAAATCACAAATAGAACTTGAACCACGTATGTCTGCCTTTAAGTCTCATGAGTTAAAAAAGGCAAACAAACATGGAGACTTGTTATGATTCTTCATTATTTATTTATTTAAACATTCTTGTATGAAGTCAATTAGAAGCCTGTTATGAAATAAAACAAGAAAGATAAGGTAAAAGATACATACACAAAATTCATAAACAGGACTTGGACTCTAGGCACAAAGAAATGGGAAGTCATTGAAGGTCTCAAACAAAAGAATAATTGAACAAAATAGTATGCAGAAGTTGGTTTTGTTTTTGTTGCTCTAATATCCATTTTCTTCCTGAATTCGAACCCAAAAACCATGCATGCAATAGGTCCAGAATAATCTTCAGAGTGGGCTTCCATTTTAGTATTTCCGTAAAACATAGTGATAAGTTAGCACCAAACAAAAATAATTTTTAAAAAATAGCTACAACTGTCTCGTTGTTTACATTTTGTATAAATTTTTAGGAGTGTCATGGTTAACATGATTTCAAGATACTGACAACTAAAATAAGCCTTGAGCAGGTACTTGTTGTTTTTTTTTTTTTTTTTAAAAACATTTTTGCTCTAGGGTGTGTGTGCTCACCAGAGACACAGAGGGAGATAGAAAGAAAGAAAGTGAGAAATCACCCCCAGGGGGAATGGCCATGCCACAACCCCTTCTTTTTCATTTTCCTTTCAGGACCTTGGGCATGTATGCACACATTCCTGGCATGAGTTTCAAGCCGCTGGGTCCAGGACTTGAACTGTGGTTGACCATATGGAAGACCAGTGCATTAACCACTACATCACCTGCTGGCCTTGAGCTAGTATTAACTGCTGCAATTTCGAGTTGGTCCATCCTCTTACCTTTGTAAACATAATGTCTGAAAGAAGATTGTGAACTTAGATGTGTGAAGCAGGTAGAGGATGTGCCAAACAATGCAGCTTTTGTTTTTAGATCTTGACATTGTTTGATAGAATCTGGAAATCTGAGTCATTATGTAAAAATCTTGATTTTAGAAATATAAACTGGGGCCAGCAGGTTGACAGTAGTTAGGGTGCTGGACTCACACTTCGTCAACCACGGTTTGTGTCCCAGACCTGGTGGCTTGCTTTCTCACTTTCCCTTTTGTTCTCTCTCTGTCATTGTCTCTGTCTCTATCTCTTTCTAGTCAAATAAAATAAAAATAATAATAATAACAAATAAAATAAAAATAAATAATTCTTTAAAAGTATATGAACCAACTCAAATATTTATAAAACAATACTGTGCTGGATCATGTTGGGGGACATATCACACCTGTGGTCATTAGTCTGAAACCTCTGGCTAGGCTTATGCTATGACTTAACGATGATCCTCACTCAGCTTTTGTCTTGTATCTGGTGTAAACTGGACTGAGCTTACTAAGATCTTGAGTTTGTAAATGCATCCCTTGTATTTGTATTGCTATCTCAGCTCCTAAGAGCACAGAATATTTTTTTTCCCTTATGAACCACTTTAATGATCTAGTAGCTCTGCAATGAGGCCGTGTAGATTGTTACATCCAAAGACAAACACTGAGGCACAGGCTGTTGAAGTGATATACAAATGTAGAAAAGTCAGAGGCACAGACAGTTCAGGCAAATGATAACTGAATAGTGCTCTGGTTTTATTTTGGTGATTAAAAAAAAAAAAAAAACAATTGAGTGGCTTGCTGCTCAACATCTCAGATGAGATAATTTCTTCCTGATGGATACACCACTACACTGACCACACACATCACAAGATGAAATCTTATCATACAGTGCTGGTGAATTTTATTGCACATATTTCTCTATGACATTTATTTGCAAGAAAAGGCTATTATCACACTCATGTTAAATACCAACATTTTATTTCATATGAATATATTCACAACATACAAGGAACACACTCAAAGATCTGACATGTTTTGCCTCCTGCTCCAATCACTTTGAAACAAATAATTTTTAATGTAATTATTATTCTTTGGTCAGTGAGAAAACTAAACATCACTTGCTTGCATAGGTAAAGGGTCAGACCACCCTCATTTTATGATTTATTATGTTCTTGAGAAGGATGTCTGAAGGTACCTCCCTGTTCAGGTAAGACACGTGTCTGGGTGACTGCAAAAGAAGGAAAAACAAAAAAGAATAATTGTGTGTTAACTTCCTTTTTTCTATATTGTCACTTCTTAAGTTTCATTAATATTAAATGAAATATAAAATTATAATTAATTTTCAGTAAACAGAAGCTTTTGTGAAGAAATAACCAGAGAGATCAGTAGCAAACTATTCTCATGTGAATAAAGAACATTATTACGAGTGGTTCGTATGTGCCCACTTACTAAATCCTGAATGTCTGCACTCTATGGCAGAAAAGGAAAACTGTAAGATAGGTATAAAAGCGTGGAGTGCAACTGTGGGCAGTAGAGACAGTGTGGGAAGAGGGTGGAAAATGGGAGGTAGGAGGAAGAGAATTAATGGGAAAAAAAACACAAAACATTTAACAGACACAAAAATGGAAAATTTTCTGTTGATGATAATGTATATGGTAATGTTTCTGACTGGACTGATATGCATGGTACTCATGCTGGGAAGATTCATTTTGTATGCTGTGGAGATGTACAGTGATTAAACATTAAAAAAAAGAAAGTAAAGCAAAAAGAAACAGTAGTTGTTTTCTTGTTTTTTTTTTTTGTTGTTGTTGTTGTTTGTTTGTCCTTTGTTTTTTAAATAAAACGGATTAATCGTGCCTGGCAAAATTCTTTCTAACATTAGGTAGAGTTAAAATTCAGTAATGATCACAATCCAGCTGATATACAAAATTTCCACCTAAGCATATGTCTTGGGATAGTGTGTTACTGACCCTCAAAATTACTATAATTTTTACTTTTACTTTTTTTCATCAGGACACAACCTGTTAACTCAGCAAAAAAGCCATCCATATCTCTAATTGCTCTGTAACAGCATACCTTGGAGAAATACTGAGGAGATCAGCATCTTACAAGAGTGACAAATATTCTGAGAATTTTTTTCCACCTCCAAGCATTCTTTTTATGATACCTATGGAGAAAGATAAAAATAACAAAGAAAACAAAACAAAAAGTAAGAAAAAATTAGTATGGGAGTGGAAAGTATTTCTGTGAAAATATAAAAGCAAACAAAGATCATGTCAAAAAAATCATTATAATAACCTTCAAGAATCACCTGTCCCCCTGTTGGTGGTGAATCCATACACTTGCGGTTTTCTGGAGGTATTATGCCTGGGTTTCATGATCCCCTGAATTTTTCTTCAGGACATCATTTGGTGCCTTTAGAATTCCACCCTATCAATTCGTCAAGGAAAAAACATAGCATCCTCAGTTGTTCTCCAGAATCAATATTATCTTAAACTGTGGCTCTGTTTTCTTATTAATCTGAGTTTACAGTGCTATGTCTAAATGGAAGCATATAACACAGAAAGGTGAAATGAGGATTAGAGAGGAAATGCAATGATCAATTGTCATGATAAGTATGATATTGGCAAAGAAACTTAAAAAAAGTGCAGTGTTTTCTCCATCTTGCATGCCATCCGGGTGTTTAGCAAAGTTATAACTGAGGATATAAGTTCACAATTAAGAAAGGATTAGACAATATCATGGCAAAGTTATCTATGTCATATACCTAAAAATATTATATCACTGTAGGCATATGCTTAATTTGACTGTAGTTACCATTTTCACAATGCTAAAATTATCAGCCTGTCAACCACATATATCCAAATGTAGATGAGACCTCAACATTGTCTTCAGTGAGTTCATCCTTTAGTTTTCCTGGACTTTTAAGTAGTTTATGTACTTAAGATTGAAAGATTTTTGTTTGTTTGTTTTTTAGGTTTTAGCCATAGGGCTCGTGCACCCACAGGAGAGACAGGCACAGAGAGAAGAAAAGTGAGAAATCATCTCCCACCACAGGGAGATGACCATGCCACAACCCTTCTCTTCCATTCTCCTCTCAGAATTTTGGGTGTGCATGCACACATGCCCAGTGTGATTTTCAAGCTGCCAAGTTTAGGACTTGAACCATGGCTGGCCATATGGGTCTCCAGCACCTTAACCACCACACCACCTGGTGGCTCCAGTGATTCCAACTTTCTTTGTGAAGGAAATTAGACCACACAGTGAAGACATTTGGACTATACAAACTTCACACTTCACGCAAACTTGAAAGGCTTAGACAAATATGCTTTTTAGCCCATTCTAACAGATGAGCTAGTATTTTAAATTTATTTCATCTTTGGCAATATTTTTAAAAAACATAATTAGGTTGTTATAAGCTACCAAGAATTAAACCAACATGTCTTTATTTTCAGAAGTATTACAACCTAACAAGCAAATATATATATAAAATGGATCTTTGCTAAGTCAGCTATATTTCCTATAGAAACAGAAGGTATTTATTTATGTCATGTTTCTTTTCTACTACCAATAATTTTTAAGCAATATTTTATGAGTTTTAATTGCCAAAGGGTGCATGTACTCTCCAGATAGTGACAAAGGGAGAGAGCAAAAGGAAAGTCATCCCTCACAATGGGGTGCAGTCCCACCTCAGTCCTTTTCCCTCCATTTGTCCATCCTATCAGGATTTTGGCTGTGCATGCTTATATGTCTGGTGCGTTTTTTGAGCCTCCAGGGCTGGGACTTGAACCACGTTTGATTACGTCATATCCTGCCCCATTAACCACCGTGCTTTGGGGCCATCCTATGCCAATTATTTTGATACTTGTATAATTTTATTTAATCTACCATTTAACTACTCAGTCAACAGTTATTTACTGAATCCCTGCTCTGGCACTAGGGATACAGTGGTAAACTAGATAAAATTACAGTCCTCAGGGACATTATGTTCTTGTAGAAGAATACATGTATTCATTCAATTAATATTAACTAAACACATACTATGTATGCCACACTGGTTTATGTACTTGGGATTTACCAGTGATTAAGTCATAGAAGGATTCATGTCCTGAAGAGCTTATATTATAGATGTGCAATCATTAAATAATAATAACTAGTAAATTATATACCTCCAACAAGGTATTTTATACTTAATTCAACTATGGTAAGAGCATGGAGGGGGGTAGAGATGTGCTGGGTTTGAGGCACAATGAATTTAAGTAAAGAGTCTAAGAGATATGTATGGTAGATAATTGGATTTACCAGTTGAATGAGCAATAATATGTTCTCACTAGAAAATTTCACTCTAAAAAAAGCGCTTACACAAAGTATTTCACTTGAATATCGAGACCTTTTCTTATGTGAGTGGGCAAACATTTTTTCCAGAAGAGGTTCCATTGCTTTAGAATATCTAAACTAGGTTGCTGTTAATAGTATTGGCTATCTAGCATAAACATAATTTGTCTACAGTGTGTTCCAAGGGGAAAATAATCTCCATTTTGTTAAATACCAAATGATAAAATGTCAAGACTTGACAAGCAAAAGAAAAAGCACTTAAAATCTAAATCTTAAAAGGGCCTTGGACCGTGACTTTCACAGCTAATTATTTCAAATACCAGCAAAGATGTTTTCCAAGTTCTTAATTTAGAGCATTTTGTTCAACAAATTGTAGACATGAAAGACAATAGATCATTGTGTTTTCCTGGTATCTACTCTGTATTCTCAAAATAATTTACTTACGGGAAAGTAACTTCGATTATTATAATTATAGTTTGCAGTCAAAAAGTTTTTTAAAATTAGAAGTAAATTAAAACACTCCATTTTAGAGAAGATGGATATGAGATTGAATAACATATTATTAAATGGTGAAAAAGATTTTTCTGCATTACATCATAAGACAAAACAAAGGAAGATCTGAATAGTATTTATGAATTCTATGTTAAGAGTTTAGTTGTATAACAATGCAATTTGCTAAACTTCATTGTCTTGCAAAGTATCAAAGGAGTAGTTATTTCATATTAACAATGATATTAACAAGGAGAAACATGGATTCTAAAAAGTAAAAATAAAATATTTTATTTGTATAATCAGTGTTACTCTTTTAACTATAAATTTTATATGCAGATGATCTAGACATGCTGGCTTAATCTGAACCTATTTTATGATTGTAAAGTGACTTATATAATCCATACATTTAAATTTCACTGAACTCTTTAACGTCATCTTTCTATGTATATCTATTCTACCTATTTATCTACATATATACATATACATATATATATATATATATATATATATATATATTCACATATATATGCTAGGTTTTTGCCATAGTGTACATGAGCTTGCTATAGAGAGATAGAGACAGAGAGAGGAGGAAAGTAAGAAATCACCCCTGGGGTGATGGCCACACCACAATCTCTTCTCTTCCATTTTTGTATTAGGATTTCTGACATGCACTCACATGTGCCCAGCATGATTTTCAAGCCACTGAGTCTGGGACTTGAACTGTGGTGGGCCATGTCAGAGTAAAATTCTTTAACCACCATGCCACCTGCTGGTCCCTACCATAGATAAGTTTTGATTTGTTGATGGTTTAATTATTGACTGAGTACAAATTCTGGTATCTCATTTACTCACTCTATAAAATGGGAGTAATAACATTCCTCTCATATAATTGTAGCACAAGGAAGAGATTTACTTTTAAAACATCCATTATTTATTTTTATTATAGACATATTATACTGCAAAGGTACATAAATATACACACATATTTGATGGAGTTTACCTATTTTTTTATTTTAACATAATTTAACAATCATAGCTTTTAGGCTAATACTTTGCCAAACAAAATAAACTAATAGTATGAGCTAATTAGTTGTATAAAAATGAGTAGATCTATGTTCCTAGAAACTAGATTGCTTTATTCAAAGTCCTGAACATTACGGAGCTTCCAATGCTATGAACACTCAGGACTCTGAGTTTTTAAATATAACCACTGTAGAAATAAATCACAGATGACCATAGATATTTCTGGTTTCAGCTGAAACCTTTACAGAGTTTGAAAGTTTTCACTTTCATCCTTACAAAAATAAAGGTTAAAAAATTGCACAACTTTTCTTGGACATGTCAGAGAACTGACGTTTTACAGTAAACCACCACTCAGAAATCTAAGCACACCGGGACCAGTGGTTAGCATAATGGCTATGTCGCTGGACCCCATGTAGTCGACCACGGTTTGCAACCCGTACCTGGTGGCTTAAAACTCACGCCAGGCGCATGTGTGTGCGTGCCCAAGATCCTCAGAGGAGAGTGGAGGAGAAAGGATTGTGGTGTGGCCATCGCCCCTGGGGGGTGATTTCTCGCTTTCTGTTTCTGTCTCTCTCTGTCTGTCTGGCGAGCGCACATGCCCTATAGCAAAAACCTCTCCAAAAAAAAAATCTAGACACAGAAATATCAAGAGCATCACGATCCTAATTTCTTTATTTTTGAAAAAAATCTACCAGTCCCATAAACAAAAGAACACTTGTATGAAATGTTGATAAATTGATGAAGGCTGAATGTGGACTAACATGAAAATCAGATACTCATGGGGCTACATTACTAGGGTATCTGCTATTCTTTTCCTGGATGTTGTCTTTAGAAACCAGACCATGTCATCTGGGTGAAAATCTAGGAAAGATTCCCCCTGGGATGTGGCTCTGAGAAAGGAAAAGTAACCTTTGTGAAACATGCCTCCAGACTTCTCCATAACAAAGGCCTCTTCTCAAGGTGAAAGTACTTCACCAGAGCCTTATCTTGGAGAAAGGGCATTTCTCTGAGAATTGCAATTTACTCTGGGTTCCTATATCACCTAAGGGGGTCAGGGAAAG
>NW_006159654.1:1518383-1547161 GCF_000334495.1 Tupaia belangeri chinensis | reverse complement strand
GAAAGAGGTGACACTAAGAAAAACTCATGAAGAACTCATTCCAGGGATAAAGCTCACTGTAAGACTAGGATTTAATTATAAAATTATGAAAGATTTTCCTTTCCCCATGTTTCACTATCAAACAAATAGGGTGCAAGTATAGAAGGCAGGAAAAAAAAGGTATTAATGGAACAACAAAAAACCGTTGTTACAGAAAAAAGTTACAAAAATGATAAATATATCAATAACTTTACATGTAAATGGTATTTATTTATTAACTTTTAATGTTTTTTGCCATAGGATACAGCACTCGCTGGAGAGAGAGAGAGACAGAGAGACAGTGAGAAGGAAAATGAGAAATTACCCCTGCCGGGAAGGATAACACTATGATCCTTTCTCCTTCATTCTCCTCTTTGGATTTTGAGCACATAAGCACATGTGCCTGGTGATTTTTTCAAGCCATTGGGTCTGGGACTCGAACTGTGATTGTCCATCTGGGAATCCAGCCTTTTTTTAATTTTTTTTCTTTTTTTTAAGAGAGATTTTTGCTACAGGGAGCATGTGCTCACCAGAGAGACAGACAGAAAGTGGGAAATCAGCCCCTCATCCCTGACTCCAGGGTGATGGCCACACAGCAATCTCTTCTCCAGTTTCCTCTTGGGATTTTGGGCACTCACACACACACACACTCCCAGCATGACTTTAAGCCACTGGCTCTAGGACTTGAACCACCATCGACTACATGGAATTGTAGCAATATAACAATTATGCCAGTTGCTGGTCCCAAGGGAGTCCAGCATCTTAACCATCACACTACCTGCTAGCATTCCTACGAATGCTTTAAGTGTATCAAATAAATGGCAGAGATTTTCAGAGTGCTTAAAAAAATGAGACTAAACTGCATATTGTTTACAAGCTGTCTTTAAATATAAGAACTTAGATAGGTAAAAGAAGAAGTATATTTCATAGTAACACTAATTGAAAGGAAGTTGATGAGCTAAATTATAGATAAATCAGATGACAGAAGAACAAAGTTAATCAAGAAAAAAACCTAATAACAACATCAAAATATGTAATACAAAAAGTTGACAAAATTGCAAGAAAACATCGACAAATATACTGTTAAATTTGGGAACTTCAATATACTCTTCATTCATTAACTGATACATCAAGCAGACAGAAACTTAGTAAAGATGAGATTGACCTGAAAAATACTATCAGCATGATCTAATTGATATTTTTAGAAGAATCCGTGTAAACACAGTAGAATATACATTCTTCTCAAAAACATTTAAAAAAGTAAACTCTATTATGAGTCATAAAACATATCAAATAAAACAAAGGAGAAAATAATCCTAATAATTTTCTAACATTGCCATAGTGGAATTAAACTAGAATCATTAATAGAAAAATAAATTTAAAAATCCCCAAATGTTTGTAGATCATATAGCATATTTCCAAAGTATGATGACAGTAACCTAATCTCCTTCTTAAGAAAACAAAGAAAAAAAAATTATGCTTAACAAAAGCAGTAGTAAGGAAATATGAACTAGAACAGGAATTAATAAAATTGAAAACAAAATTAATAAAATTGAAAATTAGTGAAATCAAGAGCTGGTTTCAAAATGATTCATGAAATTGATAAATCCCTTAACAGGATAGCAAAGGGAAAAAAAGAAAAAAGAAAAAAGAAAATCCAATCAAATATGTCTTAATCGCATTCTCAGCAAGCTATTTTTGTTGATATCAATAAATTGATTCTAAAACTTATATGGAAAGTCAAAAGATCTAGAATAGCTAACATGATACTGAAGAAAAACAAACAACTTGGAGGACTCACAGTATTCAACTTTAAGACTTACAATATCATGTCATCAAAACACATAATATTGTCAAAAGAATAGACACATAGATCAATGAAATTGAATAGAGTCCAGAAATAAACATACTCAAATAAAGTCAAGTTATTTTTTCCTATGGAGCAAAGGCAGATCGATGAAGAAAACATAGTCCTTACAACAAATAAATATTTATACTCAGAAATATGAAATAATATGGACATCCAGAAACAAACTTTATACCCTCCCCCAAAATTAACCAACCTTGAATTAAACAGATGTAAAATATAAAACCATATAACTCCTAGAAAAAAATCATAAGGTACTATATAGGTAAACTTAGATTTTGTGATGCATTTTTAGGTACAAAAAGCACAATCTATGAAGGAAAAAAATTAAGTAGTTTTTTACATTTTTTTAAAAGAGATTTTTGCTATAGGTTGGTTGCATGTACTCATCAGAGAGACAGAGACAGAAAGCAAGAAATCACACCCATCCCGGGGGGACATGACCACACTACAATCGTTTCTCCTCCATTCTCCTCTATGGGTTTTGGGCATGCATGCACACATGCCTTGCTTAAGTTTTACTCCACCCTGTCCAGGACTCAAACCGTGTTTGACTATGTGAGATTCCAGTGACAACCCTGTGCTGTCTGGTGGGCCTATTAAGTAGCTTTTTAATAAAACTAAACACTGCTTATTTCCATAAAATAAGCTATAAACTGGGAGAAAATATTTGCAAACTAAACACTGCTTATTTCCATAAAATAAGCTATAAACTGGGAGAAAATATTTGCAAAATACATATGTTATAAATAGCTAAGATATCTAAAACATACAAAGAACTCAAAGTTAAATAAGATAACAAAAAAATTCCATTTCAAAATAGGCAAACCATTTGAACAGACACCTCACCAATAGAGCTGTAGAAATAGAATACATGCATATGAAAAGATGCTGAAATTCATTTGTCCTTAGAGAATTGCAAATTGAAGTTATAATGAGATATCACTACATCATATTAGAGTGGTTAAAATTCCCAAAATGACACCACCATTTGCTAGCGTGGATACAGAGCAATAGGAGTTGTCATTCATTATTGGTAGGAAACAAATTATATAGCTACTTTGGAAGACAGTTCAGCAGTTTCTTGAAAAGCAAAACACAGTCTTACCATACAATCTAGCAACCATTGTCTTGATAATTTACTCAACTAATTTAAAAACTTACGTCCACTGAAAAAGTTCCATGAAAATAGTTACAACAACTTCATTCACAATTTTTGAAACTGCAGGCGATCAAGTTGTGCTTCAAATAGTGATTGAATAAACAAACTGAAGCATCAATACGATGTAGCCTTACCCAATGATAAATAGAAATAATCCATTGAATCACAATAAATAAGTAAGTAAATAAATAAAATTGGTGAATCTTAAGTGCATATTATTTGATGAAAGAAATGAGTCATCTAAAAAGTCTCTGTACTATCTGATTACAATTACATTATATTTTGTGTAAGTCAAAATTATGGTGATAGAAAAACAGAAGTGGGTCACAAGGATTCACGAAGTTACAAGGAAGGGCCAAATAGTTGATTTGCAGAAAATCTGTTTACAGATGAAGCTAAATGCATCATGACATTCCCAATGACCTAATATTTTGTATGCTACTTAATTGTGGCTCCACAACATTATGAATTTCTCAAAAAATATTGAATTTTACATCATGAAGAGTGAACTGCATGCAGATTTTTAAAAATAATCATTTAGGATTCAGGCAGAATATGACAAATCTAACTGTATTATAAATATATGAAATAACCTCACCGAAAGGGGTGGGAAAAGAAGGGGTGCTGACCTAAGTAGCTTTGGAAGTGAGTGGAGAAGACTGAAGAAAAATAAAAATAGAACTTTACATAAGAACTAATATGGTGTGATACTGGTGTTCTCCCCAAATTCATATGGTGGGATCTAATACCCAATGCAACAGTATTAAATGTGACCTTTAGGGAGTGACCAAGTCAGAAGGGTTTCAACATCATGAATGGAACCAATGACCTAAAAAAGGCTCAAAAGAGCTCTCTCACCCCTCCCACCATGTAATAATACTGAAGGAAAGAATCATCTTAGAAATGGATCAAGCTTTCAGCAGACACTGAATCCACTGGCATCTTGCTCTTGGACTTCCCAGTCACCAGAATTGTGAAGGATAAATTTCTGTTACTTAAAAATTGGCCAGGTTGATGTGTTCTGTTACAGCATTCCAAACTGCTGGCACCTTTACCTTGGGCTGTCCAGTGTCCAGAACTGTGAGCAATAAAGTTCTGTTGTTTATAAATTACCTAACCTGAGGTCCTTTGTTGCAGCAATACAGTATTACTGTAATTCAGTTGATAAATAGAAATATGAGTTAGTAATCCTGATGTTTCTATACATATTTACTGAAATTTGACAGTTAAATACATGGACAGCATGCAGTGAGAACTAGGTATTTCACTGTTAGAGCGGGAGTTTACAGAAAATGAATATCAGGAAGTTAGAATGGCCAATCTGGTAATGAGTTAGCATAGCAACAGATGGGTTCCTATAGAAAGTTTTATAGATATATGCGTACACATAATTAATATGCAAATATACTCCTTGTCCTCCCAGAGAAAGTGTAAGAACATGGACACCTGTGGAGTAATAACCACACCTACCTCCTATATACTTTATAAAAAAAAATACCATTGGTCCAGTGAAAGAAATAGGGCTCCTTAAAGAAATGGATGATTCTAGAACTAAACTAGTAAATATAGAAGATGAACCTAAATAGGACATCTTATAATGCTAGAATATAAGGAAATACCAGGGTGTAGGGGGAAGAGCAAATCAACTAACTGGACAAATGAACAACAAAAACAAATGCCCACAATAATGGGGATAATAGAAATGACACAATATCTCATAAAATAGCTCCCAAAGGGCCAAACCTGGAATTGTTTGAACAACAAAATAAAGAAGACAATATTCCATCACAACAGAAAGTATCAAATAAATGTTTATGAGAGACTACACTGATAGTAATCAATGACTGAAAAGAGTACTCCTCCTTACAAAAGAATTACAAATAATTTATGTATATGTACGATCCTTGAGTAGATGGAACATAATTCTCCGTTTTTCAAGTATTGGCACAGAAAACGTTTCCACAGAAAGTTAACAAGTATGAAAGAGGGAATTATTTTGTGGTAAGAATAACTTCATGGTGGAGAAACCTGACAAACATTGCTTGACTACAGGTGAGCAAAACAACTTAAACATTGATAATTTGTGGTGTTATGTACCGTTGGTAGGGTAAGATGGAAATAGCATTTTATCTCAGTAATTTTCCTCCCAAAAATCCATAATCCTAGTTTTATCATAACAAAAATAGCAAATCCTAGTAGAGAGACTTTATAACTGTACACACACATGTATACATATATATATATATACACACACACACACTTATACACACACACACACACACACACACATATATATATATATACACACACACACACACACACATATATAATTTATTTATATACATATCAAGCTAGGGTCCAGTGGTTGGCATAGTGCTAAAACACTGAATTCCCACATGGTCGACTATGGTTTGAGTCCCAGACCTGATGACTTGAATTCATACTGGATGCATATGTGTGTGTGTGCCCAAAATTCTGAGAGGAAAATGGGGGAGTAGGGATTGTGGCATGGCCATCCCCCTTGTTGGATGGTTTCTCACTTTTCCTCTCTCTCTTCTCTGTGTCTCTGGTAAGCACAGGGACCCTATAGCAAAAAATCTCTCTAAAAAAAAATAAATAAATAAAAATGCTAAGTCAGTACTCCTCAGAATTGTCAAGGCCTTTAAAAACAATGAATATTAGGAAAACTGTGGAGAACTATACAGAGGTTCCTCAAAGACTTTGTTGGATGGTTTCTCACTTTTCCTCTCTCTCTTCTCTGTGTCTCTGGTAAGCACAGGGACCCTATAGCAAAAAATCTCTCTAAAAAAAAATAAATAAATAAAAATGCTAAGTCAGTACTCCTCAGAATTGTCAAGGCCTTTAAAAACAATGAATATTAGGAAAACTGTGGAGAACTATACAGAGGTTCCTCAAAGACTTTCAAATGAACTACCATATGATCCAGCAATTCCACTACTGGGGATCTACCCAAAGGACAGGAGAATGCTTAGTCGGAAAAGCACTTGCACAACTGTATTTATTGCTGCACTATTCACAATTGCTAAGACATGGAACTAACCCGACTGTCCACAAATGGGTGAATGGATTGAAAGAAAACAGATGAATGGATTGAAAAATTATGGCACATATACTTCATAGAATATTATTCAGCCATAGAAAACAAGGCCCTGAAATTTGATAGAAAGTGGATGAATATGTAAGATTTGTTGCTGAGTGAAGCAAGTCAGGCTATGAAAGAGAGATACTGTATGTCTCCACTTAACTGTACCGACTGTCTGCACTCCATAGTAGATACTGAAAGACTGGAGGATATAAAAGCATTAAAAATCATTATGGACACTAGAGACAAAGTGGAAGGAGCATGTGGGAAGGAAAGAGGGCAGGAAAGAAAATTTGGGGAAAAAATGGACAGGTAAGATATTTGTATGACACAGATATGTTTTATTATCTGCTGATGAGGTTGTATACAGTATTCTCAACTGAACTGAGATGTATATCATGTTGGATAAAGTCTCTTTACAATTTAAATTATGTATAATGATGGAATATATAAATAATAATAATAGAAATAATAAAAAGAAAAAAAAAACTGTCCACAAGAGGAGAGTAAGGAGGCATGATTATCAAATGTAATGTGATATAGTAGAAGACTTGCTGGAGTAGAAATAGGATATTAGATAAAATCAATGAAATATGAATAGTGTATGGACTGTAGCAAATAACATCATATTTATATTGTTTCATTATATGTAATAAATGTATGTGGCTAATGTTAGATATTATTAATATGAAAAACTGGATCTGGGTTTTTTTTTTTTTGAGAGATTTTCACTGTAGGGCGTGTGCGCTCGCCAGACAGACAGAGAGAGACATAGAGACAGAAAGCGAGAAATCACCCCCCAGGGGGGATGGTCACGCCGCAATCCCTTCTCCTCCATTCTCCTCTCGGGATCTTGGGCACGCACGCACACGCGCCCGGCGTGAGTTTTAAGCCACCGGGTCCGGGACACGAACCGCGGTCGACTATGTGAGAGTCCAGCGACATAGCCATTATGCTAACTGCTGGTTCCCTGGATCTGGGTTTTTGAGAACTCTTTATACTGTCTAATATTTTTATGAACTTAAAACTTATAAGACTAAGGTTTTTTAAATTATTTAATTTAATTTATTTAATGAGAGACAAAGAGAGGGAAAGTGAGAAATCAAGCCAGCAGGTCTGGAACTCAGACACTGGTTTACCATGTGGAAGTCCAGTGCCTTAACCACCATGCCACTCATCGGCTCCCAAACTCAAGTTTATTTTAAAAATGAACATGACTCTCTTAGCAATAATCTTGACATTTTAACATTATTTCCACTTTTCAACATAATTAAATCTACCCATATGCTGAAGAGTGTACCTGTCTTTTCAATTCATGGCACCATTGTCAACATTTCTCATTCCTTACTATAATATGTATTAGCATAATTAATAGCTGCTATGTAAACAAAGGGGAAAGATGGCACTGGCTTTTCTGTGTTGTACTAGTTTGCATTTAGATGATGATAAACTATTCGTTTTAATTATTTTTATTTATTTACTTGTCTTGCTACCATTTAAAATGCTAATGCACCAAGGAGTCTTTTTGCCAACTTGACCGGGAAGTAGAAATCCAGTCAGCAAAATGAATTTGTGGAAGGGCAGATATAAATTTGAATGAAATGAAAATTAAAAGAGAAAGCTCTAGTCTCTTGTTTATTAAGCCTATGAATAAATAAATGAGGCAGTCATACTGATGTAATTCCTTATTTGGATCCTATGTTATTATGCCTGTAAAAAAAGGAGAAAGCAAAGTATGCTTATTTCAATTATTTATTATAACTGTGGACATCTGTTAAAAGATTAAAGGCTAATGTCAGTTTGTCTTTGATTTTCCTTGTTTGTATTTACTTGTTATGACTTGATAGAATGTAGCACTAAAATACCTCATTTTTTGATCAATGTTTCTGGATCTTCCATCTTTAAAAAGATAGTCAGAATGCTGGGACCAGCAGATTATTGTCTAATGCTTAAAGCCTCGCTAGGTTCTCACGTTGTCAACTATGGCCTGAGTCTCAGACGTGGGGCTTAAAACTCACACTGGGCACGTGTGCAGGCGTGCCCGGAATCCCAAGAGGAGAATGGAGAAGGGATTGCGATGGGGCGAGACGTGGCCTTCTCGCATGGGGGGTGTGATTTCTCACTCTCTGTCTCTCTGTCTGTCTTGCAAGTACATGCACCCCTATAGCAAAAATCTCTCTTAAAGAGAAAAAAAAAAAGGATAGTCAGAATGCATAATTATTTAAATAGTCTTTCACATTATTTACATCATCAATTTTATTACATTGATGCTTCCTGAGGGGGAGTATAAAATAAAACAGTATTTCACTAAATGTAAGTACCTCTCATACACTCTGAAGTAGTAATGGGTAATTTCAAGAATGCTGGCATATTTCATAGTTAAGTTTTGTGAGAAATTGCTTTGATCAGGATTTATTTATGCAATTTTATGCCATGTATGATTATGAGATTTTTTGTGAGTTTTAACACACATAATTATATAAATGAAATCATTTTATAATATTGAGCAAATATTTCTTTTGTAATTAGACATCTTGTAATATAATCTAACAGACAGTAAAATTTATCTAGCAGTAGAATAAAAAAAATGAGAATTTGAGGATTAAAAACCATTCTAAAAGACCTTGAGCATTTCTATACATTGTTTAAGGAATTATTTATTTAATTTTACTTATTATTATTATTATTATTATTATTTTAATTTGTTACAGGGCACGTTCACTCAGAGAAATACAATGAGAGGGGGAGAGAGAGAGAGAGAAGTGAGAAATCAAGTCAACAGGTTCAGGTTTGAACCACAGTCAGCCATTTGGAAGTCCAGTGTCTTATCCACCATGCCACTTGCTGGCCGTTTTTATAAATTTTTTATATTTATGTGTTTTAAGCAACTTTATTCTTGAAAACCTTTTTCTTTCTGTGTCTTACAATTTTCACCCAAAGCTAAAAAAATAAATAGTATATTCTGTGTAACAGTCCTCTAGTTGTTTGATGATAATGTTTCCTCAGTTTCTCACCTAGATGTGAGTATGAAAGACTTCACCACCATTGTCAACTCCACTGAGTTACCAACCACTGTCACCTGTGATTTTTAGGTAGTGTATGACCAAACCAAGAAAAGGTGATTTTAACTCTCTTGTTCTGAAACCAGTATTTCTATTAAAGCAGTCAACAAAACCTTCTATGTTCTCATTTATAGTATTTCTTTTCTTCTTAAATACATAATTATGTTTTGTGATCTTTTTTTTTTTTTTTGAGAGGTTTTCGCTATAGGGCGCGTGCACTCGCCAGACAGACAGAGAGAGACATAGAGACAGAAAGCGAGAAATCACCCCCAGAGGGGATGGTCACGCCGCAATCCCTTCTCCTCCATTCTCCTCTCAGGATCTTGGGCACGCACGCACATGTGCCCAGAGTGAGTTTTAAGCCACTGGGTCCGGGAGGTGAACCACGGTCGACTACGTGGAAGTCCAGCGACATAGCCATTACGCTAACTGCTGGTTCCCTGTTTTGTGATCTTTTAAGTTTATGAATGAAATAATTTACAAAGCCTCCCAGCTTTGTGGAGTGCTAATATACCAACAACATTCTATGATTGTTCTTTCGAAAAATATCAAATGACACAAATGTGATAAGGCCCTTTAGCAGGTTTGGTCCTACTAAAATTCATGTATTATTGGTTTAGTGATACTCTTCTAATGTTTCCAAGTTTGTAAATAAATTATTTTCTTTCATTTAATTGCACGTTTTAAGAATCTAATTAAAAAAATAAATGCTAGAGGGCATGTGTTCTCACCAGTGGAAAAAAGAAGGGAGAAAGGAAAGCGAGAAAGCACCCTTCACCTCCACCATGGGAGATGGTCATCCCACATTCACTCCTCACCTCTGCCCGCTTATCTTTCCTTTCGAGAGTCTTGGCAAGCACACACAAATATACCTGGTACACTCTTCAAGCTGTCAGGTCCAGGACTCATATTGAGGAGTTGACCAAGAGAGATATAGTCACTTTAATCACACCACCATCAGCTAAGCCTCAATATTTTCATTTTACTTTTAAAATTAATTTATATATTTATTTACTTATGCCATGAAAGAGATGAAGGTGGGGAGACAGACACATCCAGCAGGGTTCACACTGCAGTCCTACCTTCAGCTTCATCAAGGTTGGATTGCAGGCATGCATGCACACCTGGTATGCACAAGGAGGCCCTGGTACATGAACCTGGGTCTTTCCCACATGAAACCAGTAATGCAGTGCTTTGCTTCCACTGCTCCACTCTCTGACCCCCAAACTCTACTCTTATTACTGCATTGGGTAAACACCTATTTCTTGCATTCTATAATTGTAGTTCTATGATATAATTCTATGATTTGATATTTAGAGTGATAATAAACTTACTAAAATAAATAAAAATGAAAGAAAAGAGTTGACTCTGTGGCATGATGGTTAAGGTAGCCAGATCTCACATGACGAACTTCTGGACCTGGTGGCTTGAAATATATGTTGTGTGTGTGTGTGTGTACCCTAAATCTCAACAAGATGAAGAAATAGAAAAGAAGGGATTGGGGCATAACCACTCTCTGTTTCTCTGTATCTCTCTGGAAAGTGCACAGGCCCTCTGGCTTTAAGTATACACACACACACACACACACACACACACACACACATATATATGGTACTGACATAAAAACAGACAGAAACCAATGGCACAGAATAAAGAATTCAGACATAAATGTATGTATTTACAGCTCAGTGTTTTCAGCAAGGATGCTGAGAACAAGCACTGCAATAAATGGGGCCAGGAAAACTAAAAATCCATATGCAAAACAAAACTACTCCTGTATCTCTGACCATATACACAAATCAATTCAAAATAGATCAAAGACTTAAAACTTAAAGACCTGGAATTAAGAGACTAGTAGAAGTTGAAAACCTTAGGACATTGGCATAGATATATAGATATCTATATATAGGACATTAGCAAAGATATATAGATATAGATATATTTAGATAAGATATAAACTAAAGCAAAAATAGACAAATGAGATTATAAAAAACAAAAAATTTTGTGCACAGAAAAGGAAACTATCAGCAAGGTCAAGAGACAACCTACAGAAACAGAAAATATTTTCATACTATTCATCTGAGAAGGGATTAATAACCAGATTATATAAAAAATTCAACTTGGGGACTAGCAGGTGGCATAGTGGTTAAGGTGTTGGATTTCCACATGGTCCACCATGATTCAATTCCTGGATTCAGTGGCTTAAAAATCACACTGGACACGTGTGTGCATGCCCCAAATTCCAGGATAATGGAGAAGAAAGGATTGTGCCATGGCCATCACCCCTGGGGTGTGACTTCTCAATTTCCCTCTCTCTTTCTTTCTCTGGTGAGTACACATGCACTATAGAAAAAAAGAAGAATAAAGAAGAATGAGAGACCAGCAGATGGTGTAATGGTTACATTGGTGGAGTCCCATGTAGTTGACTGCAGTTCGAGTCCCAGTTCCAACAGCTTAAAACTCATGTTGGGCATGTGTGTGTGTTCTCAAGATCCTGAGAGGAGAAGGGATTTTGGTATGCCCATTCCCTCTTGGGGGGGGGTGTGATTTCTTGCTTTCTATCTCTCTATCTCTCCAGTGAGCACACATACCCTATAGCAAAAATTTCTCTTACAAAAGAAAAGAAAGGAAGGAAGGAAGGAAGGAAGGAAGGAAGGAAGGAAGGAAGGAAGGAAGAAGGAAAGAAAGAAAAAGAAAGAAGGAAAGAAAGAAAAATGAAATTCTGTCATTTTGGCAACAAGGATGAGCTTGTAGGCTATTATGAATAAAATAGACCAGGCATAAATAAAACAAAACAAGTAGAGACTAGAGAAGTGGTTACCAAAAGCTGAGAAAAATAAGGGGAAGGGGAGGCAGAGTAAGGCAAGTTAACTGGTATAAAAGCAGATAGTGCTCAGCTATAAAAAGCAACGAAGTCTAGCATTTGATAGAAAATGAGCAAATATGAAAGATTTACTCTTAAGTGAAGTAAGCCAGTCTATGAAAGAGAGGCATTGTATGTCCCCACATAATATATACCAAATGTCTGTACTCTATGGTAGAAACTGAAATATTGGACAACATAAATGCATGGAGAACAACTGTGGACACCAGAGACAGTGTAGGAGGAGGGTGGGAAATGGCAGAGGGTGAGAAGGAGAGAATAGAGGTGAAAGAAAAAAGTAAAACAGTTAAGAAACACCAAATAGAAAATTATCTGTTGAGGAGGATAGGTATGGTAATATTTTTGATTGGGCCAGTATTCAATATATTTGGATGGGAATTTTTTTTTGCTGTAATAATATACAATGATGAGTGCAAAATAAATTTTTTAAAATGATAGAAGGATTAAATTCTAGTATTACATAACATAATAGAGTAACTATACTTTACAATAATTTATTGTATATTTCAGAATAGGTAGAAGAAAACTATTTTGAATCTTTTTTTTTTTTTTTTAACTGAGAGATTTTTACTATAGGGCATGTGCTTACCAGTGAGATAAAGACAGAGAAACAGAAAGCAAGAAATCCTCATGGGGGATAGCCACATCACAATCCCTTCTTCTTCATTCTCCTCTCAGGATTTTGGGTATCCATGCACACACTCCTAGTGTGAATTTCAACCTGCTGGGTCTGGGACTCAAACTGTGGTCAACCACATGGAAACCCAGCATCTTAACCACTACCTGCTAATAAGGGTTTCGAATATTTCTAACACAAATAAATGATAAGGTAATGGATATGCTAGCTACAATGATTTGCTCATTATAAATTGTGTGTGCTTGTGTATATCTGTAAATATTACTCTGTAACTCATAAATACATAGAATTATTCATCAATTTAAAATTTTAAAAATTATCTCTAAAAGAAAAAAAAAACAAAGCAGACTTTTCAAAACAACCATACCTATTTCATTTAATACTCTTTAGTGAATTAATTCCCTGGACTTATATTAAATCCAAAGTGCTTAGAAAGGCTTAAGAAACCCTATGTGATTTCTCTTTGGCATCCCTATGACCTCACTTAGTAAGACTCTCTTACTCATGACTTGTCTAATCTACTCTGATATGTGATGTTTTGTAAGCACACACAGTTTCTTCCAGTCTTGAAAACTTTGTTTCTGCTCTTCTCTATGTTTAGAATGTTCTTTTCCTAGTTGCTCTCGCAATGGACCCGTTCTCATCATTCAGATCTCATTTCAAATGTCACATATTGGGACCAGCAGTTAGCATAATATCTGTCACTGAACTTCAGTCAGACCGCGGTTCGAGTCCCAGACCTGGTGGCTTAAACTCATGCCAGGCACATGTGTGTGTGTGCCCAAGATCCCAAAAGGAGAATGGAGGAGAAAGGATTGTGGCATGGCCATCCCCCCTGAGGGTGATTTCTCACTTTCTATCTCTCTGTCTCTCTGTCTTTCTGGTGAATGCATGCGCCCTATAGCAAAAACCTCTCCCCCCCCACAAAAAGTCACATATTCAAAAATGCCGAGCCCTGACCTTTTCTGAAGTAACTGCCCTCTGTCACTATCACATTACTCTGTTATTTTTTTCTATCTCGTATTATCTATAATAGCTTATCTTATTGGTATTAACAGTGTCCATACAAGTTACTGATGCAGTTATAAAGAAAAAATATGTACCACTCGTCAAAGACTCCTGAGAATATTTATTATAAAGGAACATTGTTAAACATCTTGAGCATCTGGGGAGCATCTGATTTTGTCTTTTCTTTACTGTGTCCTCCTTCCTTTATGTTCTGATGTCTCTCTCTCCCTATATCCATGTCATTTGCAGAAGTTTTTTTGTTCTCTGATCATCAGTGTTCATAAGCTAAGCAACTATAAATATCCTTGAGGAGGTTAGGATATTTTAAAGAGCTTATGAATACTTAGAATATACTGCTACTGAGTCCCAGTTGGAAAAGTGGAGAATATTTAAATGTTCTCTCATAGAAATTAGTTCATTTACTTCTTTTTTATATAATAAATCTCCAGATGTCATATATAGATATAGGTGATATAGATACAGATATATGCTCTCTCAGGAAGTACCAGATAGTCTTAGGTATAGGGAAAAGAAAGTGCATGTTCATCTACCTTACAATTTTACTTCATTGATGGTAGACTTGGTACAAACACAGCAAGACATAAAGCTTATTGCCGAGAGTTCCAAAAGGGAACACTGTGAAGAGATCTGCAGAACCAAAGACTCCCGGGTGAAGAACAATCACAGGGACATAGTCACTTCTGTGACAACACAGCCTCACCACTTCAGAGTAGATTCTGAATTTTGAGAGTGGGACTGGAAGTGGGAAAAGATTATAGAACAAAAGGATGAATCTTTCTTTTTTTTCTTTTCTTTTTTTTTTTTTTTTTTGTCAGATAGTGCTCTGACCTAGCTTCAACATTCAGAATCTGAAATACTATGGGTAACCAAGAAGTCAGTTCAAAGACTCTGAGCTGGATTGGCCTCTGCCATCTTTTAAGTTGCCCAGGAAACCAAAAGGCCATAGCTATTCCAAAGATAAGTGGGCTCCAGTACAATTTCAAGTCCATGTGAAGTTATCTGTGTGTCTATGTCATACTAACATCACTAGCTCAAGCCCTCACCTGGAAACTTCCTGTACTACCTCTGCTAGTAGGTAAATCTCCTGATTAATTTTTCAAATCCATGATTTTCTTCAATTGACTTTATTTTATGCATTTATTTATTTATCACATATATAAGATGTGCTATGCTTTAGGTTTATTGTTAATGATACAAAGATAAATATAAATCTGGTGCATGAGGAATTAAAATTCTAGTGTTGGAGAAGACATATAAACCAACATTGTAGTATCTCTATGAGCTCTTAACTAGTTGTGTGAATCTGAACTCAGGAAAAACACCCAGATTTTTTAAACAATTAAAAATGACATTTTTTCCCCAGAATGAATGGAAACTATAAACTGTGGTAGAATTAGGACAACCTGTGATTTCTTCCTCATTAGAAAGCACATCTATTTTATCTCACATTAGACATGACACAACTATATTAGCTATATAATACTTTAAATTATGGTAGTCATTAAATCAATCACTATAGCATGTTATTAATGACATGGTAACATATCACAATAATTTCTATATACAAATTTAACATTTAAAAATATATTTATGGCAATATTTTAATGTTTGTCCCTTTATATTTATATACATTTTATAAAACTGTTCTAAAAATGATCCATAAATTTTACTAGACTATTATATCTCTGCTTAATAACACTGAGTATAAAATGATAATAAGATTTATTGTGCATACTAGAACACTTTAACATTTTTTGAGAGATTTTTTTTCTATATGGTGTGTACACTTGCCAGAGAGACAGAAAATGAAAAACCAACCCTTGGGGGGGGGGGTGGCTACACTGCAATCCCTTCTCCATTCTCCTCTTAGGGTCTCGGGCACACTCGCAGATGAACCTGGTGTGAGTTTTAAGCTGCTGGGTCGGGGACTTGAACTGCTGTCAACTACATGGGAGTTCAGCCATGTAACTACTACACCATCTGCTGGTCCCCAATTTAACATAATTTTAAGCCAAAGTCTCACTGTGTCACAATCTTCTTGCCTCTGCCATCTGAGTAGCTGGGATTACAGATGTGCACCATATCTAGACTTCAGGTTGGGCCAGGAATCGAACCTGAGCCTTTCATTTGGCCTCAGCTTACAGAAACATAGTATCTTATCAGCATGTGCCACCACGACTATGTCACAGGACACTTTTTAAAATGAAAGAGAGCACCCTCACTAATTATAGAATAGTAATCCCTTCTTGTCAATGTTCCCATGCTGCTGGGATTAGGGGCACACACACACACATATGTGCCTAGTGTGATTTTCAGCCTTTAAGGGCCAGTATTTGACTGTGGTTGGCCATGTAGGGTTCATCTCCCTTAACCACCAGGCTACAGGGCCAGCTTACAATGTACTATATTTGGACCTTATTTTTCACCCCCCTGACCTCTAGTTTAAAAATGGAGAAATAGTTAGGGGTATTAAGTTCTCTTAAAAATATCTTACAAAGAGTTCCAACTTTTAGGAGACTGATACCCTATCCCAAGAGTCTAATAATTATTATTAATTTCCCCAATACTTTCTTTTTAAGAGAAATTTTTACCAAAGGGCATAAGTGTTCACTCATGATACAAAGAGATACAGAGAGACAGAAAGCAAAAAATCCCCCCACCCCCCACTGCCAGGGTGAATGGACACGGTGCAATTATTTCTCCTCCTTTCTCCTCTCGGGATTTTGGACACTCATGCACACACAGCCGGCATGAGTTTCAAGCCACCAGGCCCAGGACTCAAACTACAGTCAACTTTGTGGGAGTCCAGGGACATAACCATTATGCCATCTGCTAGTCCCTAATTTCCCTAATACTTTTAAGAACACTGCCATTATTTCTTATTCATGTTCCAAATTCCAGAGATGCAATATTTTCTTTATATCCTTCACCAAATTTATCAATAAGTATTTTTACATCCTTTTCTGAAAAGCTTACAGATTCTTCCCTTCTTTTTGCATTTCCTTAACCAGTCACATACCCATACCCCATAAATTATTTCAAGTGATTCTCAATTTATCTTCGATTATAATAACATACCCAACATAATTACATAACATAATTACATACATTTTATACTCTCATTCTATCATTGAAAAATGTATTTTCCAGAGCCAGCAGGTAGTGTAGCAGTTATGTCACTGGATTCCCACATGGCGGACTGTGGTTTGTTTGCCTGATCTGGTGGCTTGAAAATCATGCTGAGCATGTGTGTCCAAGATCCCAGAAGAATGGAGAAGAAGGGATTAAAGGGTGTTCATGACCCTATAGGGGAATTTATTACTTTCCCTCTCATTGCCTCTGTCTCTCTCCCTCTCTCTCCTTCCAGGGAGCGCATGCACCCCAAGGCAAAAACTTCTTTAAAAATGTATTTTCCAATCACTGATCTGACTTTCAAAACGCAATATCGACTTTGCCTAGTTCCCATCCAGGCAAATGTACACATTTTAATATTTACAAATTACATTTCCAAACTATGTACAATACTTTCCTTCAGTTCTTATGCTCCATTATTTGTATTTTAATTCAACTTAAACATATTGTCCTCTCAGCTTAATTTTGATTGCGCTATCAAGCAGGCCTTTCCAATTGTCTTTATTCAGATTACTGTCATGAAAAAAATATCTATCATTCTATAAATATTTATTAAAAAGTTTTTATGGTATACATGTTTATGGTTATTTATGTTAATATAATGATTCATTACTTCAGGAAAATGGGTAGAATTAGTGAAGTCAATCCCCTAGTTTCCCTACTGGTATTAAGTATGCAATTCAAGACACTGCCACTAGAGGGTAATCATACACCACAGTGATTCCACAAGTATGTTATCGAGACACTTATTTCTGAGATCATGCCCCTCTATTTTGAAACCTTTTCATCCCCCCAAAATCCATCTATGTATCTACTTATCTCTTAGAGATCTTCAAGACTATTTATGGAAAATTCAAATTATGAAAAAACTGCATGGATTTCAAAACATTTTTGCAACAAATAAATTCATATTTGAAGTCATCAAGTATCTTTATCAGTCTTTATATAGAGAGAGAGACATATATTTATACATTATAAAATATATAAAAATATTATTTCAATGTATTTCAAATCTAGTGTGTCATTCAAAAATGTAAGGAATAGTACATATGCTGATACATTCTTATTTTTTAAGTATTTATTTGCTTACTTACCAATATAAATTAAATTCAAAAGATATTTAACACTCATTTCACTGGTATCTGGCTTTTCTATTAGAAAGTATTATCTGCCTTGATGTTAGGTTGCAATATTCATTTAATCTGTACATCAAATATGGAGACTTAGATACATTCATACAATTACAAATACTGGTAAATTTTACACCACCAGTCTTCTTGCAGTGACACTTTTAGGAACTACAAGTATAAGAAGTATGACATGGGGCCGGCAAGTGGCATGGTGGTTAGGGTGCTGGACTTCCACACAGCCAACCACAGTTCAAATCCTGGACATGGCGGTTTGATTTCTCACTTTCCCTCTCTCTCTCTCTCATTCTGTCTTCCTCTGGTTAAAATAAAATAAATAAATGAAATAATTTTTTAAAAGAAGAAGCATGGCATCTTAATAAACCAAGAAGATATTTACATAAGAGAGGATAGTTTTCACTAATAGCTCATGTTTTGCTCATGGTTCGAACTATTCTACATTAAGGTCTTCTTTGACATGATAGTTGCATGCTTTTTAAGTTGTGGGAAGGGAAGGAAGGCACTTAGGAGCAAGTCAGGTTCCATGGCTTCTACAACTTTTTCCCCACCTATTTCTTGGTGCTATTTCTAGTCCAGGTTGAACTGGCATAGAGTGAGCACTGGCCACAACCCTTTGATTCTGCAGAATAGTGCTGACAGACGTCAGATAACCAATTTGAAATACTGGCATATAGCCAACTGCCTTTTGTAAACTGACATTACAACTACAACAATTAATGCCATAGCTTCCTTTCATTAGGATTGTCATTCCATGAGCATTATTTTACTGCTTTGACTAGTTTGCAAATTCCACAGCAGACATTCTATATGCTGGCTTCTCTAGCAACAATAATGGCAGTGCTACAATTTTTTTTTTTTTTAACTTTCTGAATGTGTAACAGAGCTCATCAGTGATTTGTTCAATAGCAGGATTGTCAGTAATGATTTTTATAAGACCCAACCTATTTTCTCAATCTCTTCTACATTCTCTTCAGATTTTGGGCATGCACACACACATGCCCAGCATGATATTCAAACTGTCAGGTTTGGGACTCAAGTTGTGGTTGACCATGTGGAAGTCCAGTGCCAATGTCACCTGCCAGCACCAATAATTTTTTATGAGGGAGTGAGAACATGTTTACAAGAGTCGGAGGGAAACAGAAAGATATTTTTGTATAGGATCTCACCATTGCCATTATTTGCCCCATCCTCCCAGTTAGATAGGATTAGACATGTAACACTCTTCTGGATGGCCTTCTGTTCAGATGTTCACATTCTGTTCAAGGTGGCCTGGGATCTGAAATTGGACCTTCCTTGCATGTGCCCCCAGCCTCACTCAGCCATGTGCTACCACAGCTGGGCCATAATGTATTTTTAAAAATAATTATTTATTTTAATTTTTATTCATTCATTTATTTTAATTTGACTAGAGAGATTCACAGAGAGAGGGAAAGGAAAGTGAGAAAGCAAGTGGCCAGGTCCGGGACTCAAACTGTGGTCAGCCACGTGGGAGGGTCTAGTGCCTTTACCACCATGGCACCTGCTGGCCCACACATATTTTTTTAGTGTGTACTTTACCTCACCCCATGATAATTCACATGCTACTATTGATAGTCTCCTTTAGCCAAAAGATAAAAATTAAGGACAATAACTTTCTGGCTGTGGTAAACAGGCTAAACAAAAACATAATGCTAGACGTTGTGAAGCATTTACTTTTGTGTTTATATGTCTATTCAGATATGGTACTCTGAAATAAAATGAAGATAAAATGAAATTATATTACCTAGTACATAAAGCCCAAACTCTATGTTGCCATCTGCATCAGTGCACAATTTCAAATGGCTTTAGATTATAAAGGACACAATGGGTTGTGAAGAGAATTGCTAAATATTTTCTGGTATCACTTGTTTGTTTGCTCCATTCTACAACTTGCTCTTTGTATTGCTGACATTGGCATTCATGGAAATAACTAGTCCTAAACATCAAAAAAGCACCATTTGTGATTTACAAATACATATAAATGATTCAAGGTAATCGGATTTCCTTAATGCGAGTAAAATCAATGTGCACTCATGAGCAGCAGTTCTAAAGTTCCAACTTTAAATGAAAGATAATTAAACTAGAGGCTTTTAACAAGCTGGGGAAAATTTTCAAGTTTGGGGTAGATTTTTTTTTTATGTTCATTGCAGTACATATTTTTTTGAAGAACAGAATATAATTCAAGCAGACACTCAATTAAACTTTTACTGAAGCTAGAATATATTGAATTGACAGTTTCATCTGAATTACTGACATTTTTTAAGACATTAACTATTGGGATAAATAACCGTTGATTAGATTTCCCTAAATCCTTTACTGTTCACTAGAATTTTAAAGTTACTTCACATCTCTAGATATTTGATTTCTTCTATATATAATGAGAGGATCCAAACTAGTGTTTTTAGGGTCTTTATATTTCTAAAATTCTGCTGTCATGTATATTATTGGAGGAGGGAAGTATATGGAGATGTACAACTAGTGTATTAGAAACTGAATTCTAAGTGAACTGTAGCCAAACATCTGAATACCATTAGGGTCAACATATTCCTCAATTCCCGTTGAATCTGCTGCACAAAGGGAGAAAAACAAATGACAAAGAGATTGCAGATCATCTCCTCCTGGATGCCTCTGAATGCTCAGATTGAAGTTTTAGCTATTAGGAAGAAATGTATAACCAACCCATCAGATGACTAAAAATCACTGCAGGGGCACAAGAAATTTGAGAAACCAAGAAATACCTCTCCCCCAGGGGAAAAGAATAATCCCTCTTCATCCACAGACATTACACTGGAACTTGGGGAAATGTCTGATAAAGAATTTAGAATATTCACAGTGACTAAGCTAACAGAGTTACAAGAGAAGAGACTCAATGAACTTCAGAAGAAGCAGGAGAAAAGAGACTACAAGTTCCAGAATGTGAGTATGTTCTTAAATGATCTGAAAGAGGAAATACAAGCCATAAAAAAAATCAATGAACTGTTAGAGATGAAGGCTATAAAACAGGAAGTCAAAATCTCCCTTGAAAGTATTAAAAGCAGAATAGATCATACAGAAAATCAAATCTCAGATGTAAAAGACAGAATTGCTGGCCTAGAAAAAAATCCACCACAAAGACTGAGAAAATATCCCCCCCCCAAAGGGAATAATATAAGAGAAATACTTGATACCATTAAATGTCCAAGCATCCAGATAATTGGTATCCCAGAAGGTGAATAAACTAATCAGGGCATTGATAATCTATTCCATGAAATCCTGGAAGAAAATTTTCCAAACCTAGGAAGGTATTCAAAGATCCAAACCCAAGAAATACAAAAGACCTCAAATAGAATCAACCCAAGAAGATCTTCTCTAAGACACATTATAGCCAGATTGACCAAAACCACAGACAAGATACTAAAATTGGCAAGAGAGAAATGTCAAGTTACCTACAAAGGATATCCCATCAGGCTAAAAGTAGATCTCTCATAGTAAACAATGCAAGCAAGGGAAGAATGGGAAAATAGGTGGAAAGTGTTGAGTGAAAAACAGTTTCAATCAAGAATTCTATACTCACCAAGATTATCCTTCATATGGGAAGAGAAGACAAGAAGACAAGAAGACAGATAAACAAAACCTGAAAGAATTTACCAACACCAGACAAGTTCTCCAAGAAGTTCTGAAGGGAGTGCTGTATTAGGAAAACTAAAGTCAGACACACAGAATTGAGAGTTCAAAAACAACTAAGAAAATGGCCAACTTAATGGTAGGGCCAAGTCCAGAGTTGAATCTTATCATCCAGAATTTAAACAGAAAGATCATATCACAACAGAAGATAGATTAGGTACATGAGGCTGAACTGGTGAAATAGAATTTTGTGACTTTTGACTAAAACATTATGGATCTCTGTGGGAAGCTGCACACCAGCGAGTCTGCCAAGGTTCCTCAGAGAACAAACAATTGCCATGATTGGTTACCTTCAAAAAACCTGACCTTCAAAACTTTGCTCTGATTGGCCACTAGAATCCCTCAGATTTGCATATCTGGCACCTCATGATTGGTCCCAAAGCAACCAATCATAACCCACCATTTACAACCAATCACGGCCCACCGTTTACAAGCAATCATGGCCCACCAGCATGTATATAACCATGATGCCTGGCCCACAGTAGCCAGATGACGACGACTAGGAAGACGACACAGACGACCAGGAAGAAGACGACGACCAGGAGAGCCTGAAGAGCTGAAACACTGCACAGTCTCCAGACGACCGTGAAGACCCTGAAGAGCTGACACTGCATCGTCTCCAGATGACCTGTGAGACCCTGAAGAGCTATAACACTACATCGTCTCTGGACGACCCTGAAGAGCTGTGACACTGTGTCGTCTCTGTGCTGCTCACAATAGACGACGCAACCCTAAAGAGTTGTAACACTGTGTTGTCTCCGTGCTGTACCTTGCTGCCCACAATAAACAGACAACACTGAAGACACGGTGTCGTCTCCCTGCTGTAACACTACGCTGCTTGTCCCGGCTCTCACTCCTTCACTCAGGAAACCTGTTCAGTTGTCCCCCGGGTCGGGACAGATTTCCTATGCTTTGTTTCCTAGAGTTAAAGATTTTTGTCTTCTCTTCTCTTGAGTTGTCAGCAAGTTCATGTAACTACTATTTGAACAGAATCTTAACCAGTTTCTGGGCTTTAAGTCTTAAGCAAAGTTCTCTTAACATTTCTTAATTTTGATTTATTAAAGCTAAAACTGGCTTTCTTGAAATTAAAAATATATTAAAGATTTTAAAAAATAATTAAAAATTTAAAGTGTCTTAACAATAACAGAAATAAATAAACAAAAAAGCACTGAATTACTAGGTCTAGCCATAGTGGTGTGGTAGTAACATAATACTCTGAAATGCTGGAAGCCATGTGGAAGATTTGGGTTTATTTCCCAGGTTGACTTACATATACCAGTCTTGCATGTGTGTCTGTGATCCTGGCTTTCTGAAAGGACTACGAGGAGGATCATGGCTTGAGACTCTTTAGGGTATTTGTCTTTCTCTCTTTTCCTCTCTCATGAAATAATGAAGGAAAGAAAAAAAAAAAGAAATAAACAAACAGAAATCAAAGGCTTAGTCATTCCAGATAATGTCAACCCAGTTTCAAATAGTCTTATTTTGGAAAGCTTTAGAACTTTCCCACTATTTAAAACAAACAACCAACAAAAGAAAACTCTTTTCAAAGCACATATGATCTATCAGCCAGGAATTTTTTTTTTAAGTCACTGTCAATTTTCTCTAGCAAGGAAGAACTCCCAAATTATATTTCCACAGTCTTTAACATAAGACATTCACTAGTTATCTTGTGCCAATTAGTAGATAGTCATAATAACTTGACTGGAAATGAACAGGGGAAAAAATCACCAGGGGATCGTATTATTCTGTATTTGATATATGCATGGGGAAAAATAATTGTAAAATTTATAGACTGTTTTTTGTGAGGTAATGAACTAAGCATTTTTTGTATACTGTACTGTATCCGTTAATTCCCAAAATGATCCCATTAAGTAGGTACAATTCTTATTTTTCACATTTGATAGTGAAGGAACACAAAAGCTAGTGTGTAAATAGACTTGACAAGAAAAAAAAAAATAGGTTTATTCATTTACCTGACAAACACTGATCAAATGCTTACACTATGCTAGCTCCTTTTCTAGGGGCTTAGGATAAAATGATAACTAATACATTCTGCCATCAAGAAGCCCAAAAGGGTAAGGGAATGGTGTATATAATATAGTGCTGGGGCCAGCAAGTGGCATGGTTAAGGTACTGGACTCCCACATAGCCAACCGTGGTTCAAGTCCCAAACTTGAAAATCATGCTGGGCACATGAGCATGTGTGCTTGGGGTTCCAGGAGGAGAGTGGAGGAGAAGGGATTACACCATGGTCATTTCCTCTTGAGAACTGATTTCTCACTTTCCCTCTCTCTGTCTCTGTCTCTTTTGGGCAAGCTCATGTGCCCCATGGCAAAAACCTTAAAATAATAGGTTAGTTACCATGCAGCATAATCAGTGTTACGAAGGGTAGAATGACTTTAGTACACAAATCAGAGATCTCTTGGAAGAAGTGGTATCAAAGGAAGTGAAAGATAAATAGGAATTGGTTATAGGTAAAGGAAAGAGAAATACTAAAAACTCTAAGATAAGAAAGAGTAGAGTATATTTGGGGAATTAAAGTAGTTGCACTAGGCTGCTAGTACATGTACTAAATTAGGGCAATATGCTTTAGGTTTGATGCTGGAAGAGGCAAACAGGCACTAAGATATTACAGTATCTTATAAGAAGGAAGAATATATGTTGCCTTGGCCTGCCCAGAATAGTCCCACCATAATTATTAATAGCACCTTTTGTCCCAACATAATTATTTAATGGCATCCCTTTTAACTCTCAAAATTTTCCTGCAAGATGATAAATTATATATAAAAGAGGTTTGACCTTTTTTTTTGTGAGGGCAAGAGGAACCATAGTAAGGCTTTAAACAGAGAATTGGCATAATAAAATTTATACTTTAGAAAAGTCACTAACCGCAAGGAGGGAATAGTTAGAAGTGAGCATATATGACAAAGATGGAGATAGCTAGTCCCTAGGACTTTATGTCTTAGAGCAGCTTGTTATAAAGTTGGTAAGAATGAATCCATATCAACCTGGAAATATGCGCAAGAGGAAGATTAGAACATGTTATTTTTATAGTTTTTTGAGAGTTTTTTTTAATAGGGTGTGTGCGCTCACCTGAGAAACAGAGAAAGACAGACAGAAAGCAAGAAATCACACACACACACACACACACACACACACACACCCGAGGGACGGTGGCCACTCTGCAATCCAGCATTCTTCTCCATTCTCCTCTTGGGCTTTTGGACAAATAAATACATGTGCCTGGAATGAGTTTCAAGCCTCTGGATGTGGCACTTGAGCCATGGTTGACCATGTGGGAGTCCAGCGAATTAACCATTGTGCCATCGCTGGTTCCTTTACTTTTTAGAACAAAACACTGTAAAAATTAGAAAGAGATTTTTTAAAATTATAATTAGAAATCTTTATTTTATCGGGCATGTGTGTGTGCGTGCCCAAGATCCTGAGAGGAGAATGGATTGCAGCATGGCCATCACCTCTGGGGGGGTGATTTCTCGCTTTCTTTTTTTTTTTGGAGAGATTTTCACTGTAGGGTGCGTGCGCTCGCCAGACAGACAGAGAGAGACATAGAGACAGAAAGCGAGATATCATCCCCCAGGGAGGATGGTCACGCTGCAATCCCTTCTCCTCCATTCTCCTCTCAGGATCTTGGGCACACACGCACACGCGCCCGGCGTGAGTTTTAAGCCACCGGGTCCGGGACACGAACCGCGGTCGACTACGTGGGAGTCCAGCAACATAGCCATTACGCTAACTGCTGGTTCCCATCACTTTCTGTCTCTTTGTCTCTCTCTGTCTTTCCAGTGAGCTCTCACAGCCTGTAGCAAAAACCTCTAAAAAAAAATCTTTATTTATCTATTTTTATTACGTGTTACCACATATAGTTAAAATTTGTACTGAGATCCATGTAAAAACCTTAAATGGTGTTAGAAACATCACCGTCACAATAGTAAATGAACAGAGAGGAAGTAGTAGTTTACAAGCCCCAGTGATAAATAACTTAATTAGAATAGTGGAAAGATTAAAAAAAAATGATGAGATTTCAAAGGTAGCATCAGTAGAAAACACTGCAAAGGTTCAAGAAGGTTGTGATATTGCACCCGGGATTGTCCTTTTCCTTCATCCAGGCTCCAGTACTGCTGGTTAAACCACCTGTTCAAAAGTAGCAGGGGAATCGCAGCCATCTCTGCCTCTGTGAATATAGTCAGGTGTTCTTCAGCTGCATGAATTGGCCATCAGGACACATTTAATCTTATGTTTCCATTGTGCTTTCTTTTGCCTTTCTGAGCAATAATATTTTCTTAATCTGATTAGTTTAATCATCTGAATTTTATCTAAGCTAGTCCATTATTAAATACATAAATATCAATTGCTTAAAAGTTTGATTATGATTTGTACCATGTATTTGCATGTAATTTAAGAAATTCAATGACTCATCACTCATAAAGTATTTCTTCATGTGTTTTAATTAACTTATAAAATATTGTTAGTCTTTGATTTTGTTTTTAATTGTCACAGCGTGTGTGCACACACCAGAGAAAAGGAGAGATAAATTATATCCCATTGGGGTGTGGTCACATTACAATCTTTTTTCTTCCATCTCTTCCTCTTACGTGGATTTTGGTGTGTACACACATTGTGCCTGATAGTTCTTACAAGCTGCTAGGCTTGGGAATAGAATCGCAGTTGGCTATGTGGGATCTGACTCCAATAGTTAACCATGGCACTATGGGACCAGTTAGAAACATTATTACTCTTGATGTTTATTATCTTTTTCTAGTATTACTTGTCTTCTACAGCAAGAACTTTTAGAGGTTTTAATTCTTCTTTGGTCCTTCTATAGATCATAGAATATATATACTAGGTTGTCTCATCAGAACATTTAAACGATGGTTTACAAATATGTTTTGATGTGGCTACATAATTATAATAGCCTCCCACATAGCATTTGTGCTGTTTGTTTTTGATAAACAATGGTAACTCTTTTCTACTCTGTGGCTTCTATGATATTTCACAGATTTTTCAGTTGACAATGTCCACAGTCCCAAAGTTAATGATTTCTTCTCTCAGTTTCTTCAACAAACTTTCTAAGCCTCACTGAGTTTTCTTTCCCTTTTTTTTTCTTGCATGACTTCATTATTTTGTTGTGTATAAACACCATAAATTTACCAATTTACTATATTTAGTAAAAGCCTGGTTTAAAGACTTAAACCAGTCTCACCTTACTCCATAGATTGTGAAGTTAATTTTGCCATATAAAATCCTGGTTTAATTAGAAATTTAATTACCACTTAAGCAGATAAGGAAAGTACGTTAGTACAACAAATCTTTAAACTATGTATGTTATCTTAGCATAACTTTATAAGTCATTTGTTGTCTTACTCTGTGCGGAACTAAGTAGAATAACCTAGCAATTAAAATGTCAGAGCTAAAGAGTCAGAAAACTTGGATTTGAATCTCAGCTTAGCCACGTAAGAGTCATAACTATGGGCAAGGTGCTAGACTTTGTTTTGGAGATGTATGTGTGTATGTGTAGTTTTATATGAGAACAGAATCTATCATTGGTGATTGATTTTAGATTTTAGGCATTTAAAAAAATATTCTGTACATTGTCATTCTTTGTGGGATGTTTAAAACTATGTTTGCCACATTATAAGCCTCAGTAAATATTAGCTAATATTATTTCTCTTTGGTTTAGCTACTCAAATTATTGGGCATAATTTCGATATAACTTTGGTTTTTGTATTTTGGCATTGTTCTTACTAAATAAATACTTCAAGCACCAGAAACATATTAAAATAAATAAAATTTTTCTTGTATGCTTCTAGTTCATAGTGTTTACTTATTTCTTCAATTTAAACATGAGAATTAGTTTTTCCATTTAGTGTTGAATCTTGTCCTGTACTAAGGAGTTCTGTTAATTTTCAACCACTTAATTTGAAGGTAAATGATAAAAGTCACTCTATATTATAGTAAATGTGACTTCGCTCTATTGTCTAGAGGCCAATTAAATTATAATTTTTGGCATTTACCTTCCAATATAGTGTTGGCTCCATTAGAAGAAATGATTTAGAATGCATGATACAGACCATGACCTTACTTCAAGAAAGTGACTGGCTGAGTTAGTGGTTATTAAAAGCCTCTTTTGAGGTTTAGAGCTAGTTCATGAAAAGTCTGAAACATCTTAGATCAAATATAAGAAAGAAAAATTCCCAAATTAAGAAATAATAAAATGCATCCTTATTCAACTATTCCATTAGTTGAATAAGAGGTATTATGTTTGTGGAGAGGACATTAATGGTGCTTTGGATTGTGTGGAAACTATGCATTTTCTGTTCAAATGCTACTTTAATTTATTATGTTTAGAAAAACATCAATTTCAATAATTCATCTTCCTTCAAGATTCAAATTAAGAAATAATACCATCTTGAATTTTAGCTGAAGAATTCTATGAGCATGTATGCTTCCGCTGTAAAGAATGTAGTTGCTATATTGCACTCAATACCGTTAAATGATCCACTAACATTTTTTTCTTGGCCCATGATTAGTGGAATGTATGTAATTGAGTCATGCAAATTACAGTTCCTTTCTTAGGTCTAGATGAAGTACAGCCACCAACTGCTGACATCTGAATTCATACCTGTTGAGTTCCGAGTGCACATAATCTATAAACCAGATGAAGAAATTTAGCTTCCATGTTCTACTTCAGCTAAAACCGCTACATACAACCTAGTACACTTGAAGTTAGACATTTCAGTTGCTTACCTCCAGTACTGAGCCTTGCTTTGGGAACTAAAAGATTTAGACCAAGTCACTGCCAGTTTTTTGCCTTTGTTGCATTTTGTACAGTTTTTATATTTTTGATATCTTGTAAATAAAGACAACCAGCTTTTCCAGGTTCATAATTTATTGTACAAATTGAGTATCACATAATGAACTGACATTAGCTTCTCTAGGCACGGGAACTTAGATGAGGTTTGGATGTTTGACTCCTATAAACAAAGCAAAACAGTTTAGACACAATGTGTTCAACTCTACTTTTAACAAACTAAGTA
>NW_006159654.1:1504613-1518281 GCF_000334495.1 Tupaia belangeri chinensis | reverse complement strand
TTAGTTGAATAAGAGGTATTATGTTTGTGGAGAGGACATTAATGGTGCTTTGGATTGTGTGGAAACTATGCATTTTCTGTTCAAATGCTACTTTAATTTATTATGTTTAGAAAAACATCAATTTCAATAATTCATCCTCCTTCAAGATTCAAATTAAGAAATAATACCATCTTGAATTTTAGCTGAAGAATTCTATGAGCATGTATGCTTCCGCTGTAAAGAATGTAGTTGCTATATTGCACTCAATACCGTTAAATGATCCACTAACATTTTTTTCTTGGCCCATGATTAGTGGAATGTATGTAATTGAGTCATGCAAATTACAGTTCCTTTCTTAGGTCTAGATGAAGTACAGCCACCAACTGCTGACATCTGAATTCATACCTGTTGAGTTCCGAGTGCACATAATCTATAAACCAGATGAAGAAATTTAGCTTCCATGTTCTACTTCAGCTAAAACCGCTACATACAACCTAGTACACTTGAAGTTAGACATTTCAGTTGCTTACCTCCAGTACTGAGCCTTGCTTTGAGAACTAAAAGATTTAGACCAAGTCACTGCCAGTTTTTTGCCTTTGTTGCATTTTGTACAGTTTTTATATTTTTGATACCTTGTAAATAAAGACAACCAGCTTTTCCAGGTTCAAAAAAAAAAAGGAAATAATAAAATGCATCCTTGATATTACTGTGCTCTGACAACTATAGAACTTAATTTTTCTTTATCCACATATTGACTACAAAAATTAAGCTATTGGTCATTTGTAGTAAAATACACATACATGCCCTCCATATTAGTTCTTTATTTCTTTCCTTTTTTTCAAAACTTATCAAACCCTTACTGTGTGGCACACATGGAATATAGATAGTAGTAAGATATGAGCTAACTTCATGGTGAAAATATTTATGTGAGAGAGGTGCAAATAAATATGAATTCAGTACAATGCAGCCTATAATGTTTTAGCTGTGTAGGAGGACTATAAGGCATAGAAAGAGACACAGAAGAGGATGCAGAGGACTCAGTCTGACTGATACAAAAAGTTAAAGATGATAATTGGGAGAGACGATCTTTGAACTAAATCATAAGAAGAGAAAAAAGTCTGAACTTATGCAGTGAAAGTGAAGCAATGGTAACGGTGGAGTTAGAGCATGTTCAAGACATGTCCAGTAATATGGGAGTCTGAGCATGTTCATATGGTTATAGAAGTATGTATTTGCCTAAAACACTAGTACAAAAAGATCTAGAATAAGAATCATTTTGATGGGCTAAGGCAACTAGATCCCACATAACCTACCATGCAGTTCGAGTCCTAGAACTGACAAACTGAAATATACTCTGGGCTCATGTGCACACATGGCCACACTCCTGAGAGGAGAATGGAGAAGGGGTCACAGAGGAAGCATCCTCCCTGGTGGGTTTTAGTTTTTTTGGTTTTGTTTTGTTTTGTTTTCTCACTCCCCTCTGTCCCTTGTCTCTCTGACCCTATAGGAAAAAAAGACAAAAAAAAAAAAAAAAAACTTTTAATGATGGAATTTAATAATGGAAAAAAATCTTTTAAAAAAAATCTTTTAATGATGGAAACTAAGGTTTCCATCAGCTAACATCTTTATATTTTAGAGATTCTTAAATAATCTTACTTTAAGATTAAGTTAACTATATTACATAATGTAAACCTTTTTAAATGGCTATTTTTTTTTCTTTATTTGTGCATGTACACGTGAGCATCTAAGTAAGAGAGAGAGAAGAGCACCCTCCATAGGGTCTGGTCATGTCAAAAATCCCCTTTTCCCAGCCTTCTAGTTCATCAGATCTTGGGCCCTTGTATGCGTTTCTGGTGTGTTTCATGCTGACTAGGTTGGGGATTTGAACCACGGTCACTATGTGGAATCTGCCTTCTTTTGAGCAGGACATTACCATTCCACCACAGAGGTGGCTCCATAAAATCCTATGATTTAAAATTGGTGATTGATTTAGGGCATTTAAAAAAAAAATTCTGTACATTATCTATAAAAGTCTGTGTGTATAGACATTATTAGATATACTGTTTTTGAGTTTGTTAAACCTCTGTCTCATCAATGCATTAAAAGTTATAATAAATTAGAGAAATTATTAAGTTTATAAAATATTAAGATTCACAGGTGAAATAATAGACACTATTTATCATAATTTCTTTAGTAATTACGATTACTAGTATTTTATTGCTCTTAAATTTGCAAACACATAAATATTTTCTATTTAATAATCTTTACTGAACACTTTGCTCTGTACCTAAAAATGGCAATAAACACTGAAAAATACATTGTAAGTGGGCCAGTCCCGTAGCATAATGGTTAAGGGAGCTGTATCACACATGACTGACCACAGTTCAAATACTGGTCCTGCTGGCTTGAAAAACACATTGGGCATGTGTACATGTATGCCCAGAGTCCTGATGGAATGAAGAAATGGAGGAAAAGGGGTTGTGGCATAACTATACCCTCTTGGTTGGTGCTTTTTCTCTCCACACCTACCCTCTGGAAATTAAAATGAAAAAAAAAACATATATTATAGGTGATAAACCTTAGAATATATATTATATAAATATATTTAACTATAAATAATATATTTACCTTAAATTAGAAATGGATAATAATGCTAGTTATTAATTGAATAAATATTTATTGCATATCTATTTGTGCTAGGTAGCTGTGACAAGCACTGCTGATGATATGCTGAATAATATAGACATAATCTTCATAACCCTGTAGCTTATGACTTCTGGAAGACAAATATAAGTGAAAAACCAAATTGTATACTGAGCCAAATTAAGATTTCAAGTATTAGGAAAACCTACCTTCGGATGGCAGGGGGGGGATGATGTTCTACACTGAATCCTAAAAACTGAGTTTAGCATTCTCAGAGGGCAGTTTTGGAAGAGCATAATAAACAAAGTACTCTACGTCAAGGCCTGAAGATTTGAAAGAGCACCGTGTATAGAACATAAAGTCATTCATTTCAGTCTGAAGGAAATGAAGTTTAGATTTCAGGTGTCAAGGGATATGACTGAACAGATCAGGAAAGATCCATCAAATGGACTAGGAGTTTGGGTTTTATGACAGTGGAAGTTGTCTAATACTTTAAAAAGAGAAGATCTGAGGCTGGTAAAACACAGCACTCTGCAATGCTAACCCACATGCGAAGGCTCCATGTTTGCACCTGGACATCTCCCTGAGTGCGCTTGGTGTGTGCTTATGCCCAGAGTCTGAGGCTGGCTGGAGATGGTTGGGGCTAGGGCTGTATAAGATTCCATTTAAAGTGCTCTCTCCCGGTCCCTTTCTCAATCTTTCTCTCACCCACGAAGTAAATAAACAAATAAGCTAAAACAAAACCCAAGAAAAGCTAATGACCTTTTCTGTTCTGCATAGATCCCCATAGGTACTACTTACAGAACAATTTGTAGAGTGGCAGTAACACAGGGATGTTGTGCTCACTGATTATCTTAACTGGGAAGATGATGGTAGAGTAAAACAGTTGCAATGGAGAGTGAGGGAAGTAGGAGACTCTGAAAGAAAATTAAGAGGTAGAATGGATGACATAGGTGTTTGGTTTAGGTATGTGGGATGAGAGTGATTTCAAGAATAATCCTGGTTCAGGGGCCAGCAGGTGGCATGGAGGTTAAGGAAGCTGGATCATAGATGGCCAATTGTATGGTTTGAATTCCAGACCTAGTGGCCTGAAAAACACACTGGACACTTGTTTGTGTGTGCCCAAAATCCTGAGAGGAGAATGGAGGAGAAGGGACTGGGGTGCAACCATCCCCACTGAGGGGTATTTTCTAACTTCCCCTTTTTATCTGTCTCTCTCTGACAAGTATGAGCACCCTAGAGTAAAACTAAGAATAAAAATTATCGTGGCTTATGTTAACAATGATGTATTTACAGATAGATAACTCAGAGAAGGCATTGCCACTGAGGGGGAAGCACAGGGTTCAGTTTTGAACACACGGTATTGGACATCCCCAGAGAGAAGATTTGCTCTGAGATGTTCTTAGCCATTAACATAAGGCTCATAGATGAAGCCACAAGGGAAGTGAAAAACAATCTTGGACTGAGTGAGCAGTATGACCATGAAAGCAGACCTAGGAAAGGGTTATGAGGAAGACAAATGTGTTCCAGTAAGATTGAGAGTGGAATGTTTCCTTCGAATGTTATAAAGTTAAGCAATTTCTCAGGCTAGGACAGTTACAATACATGATGTACCTGCCCTGTGCACCCAATATTTCCTTCATGATGTGGACTAAGCTATTGCTTCAAAATGCAAGTTTGATTAAGCTCTCCAGCTCCTTAAAAAATATACATATTTGCTTTGTTTGTTTGCTTGTAATTAAGACACAGCTACTTAACTTGGCAATGAGGCCTTCATAGTCTGTTTCCAATATCACACCATTGACCTCTCTTCTTCCCCCTCTCTCAACTAGTTACCTCCCGTCATTATCCTAGGTACTGTCGATGTTTACAGCTACCATCAATCTCTTCCCAAAATTCACTATCCTGTTCACTTTGCTGAGTTAAATTACATTTTTACTCAGTGTACTATTTATTAATGACAGTTTAAATTCCTGATGGGTCAAATCACACTAAAACAGTTGAAAACATATACTGTCACCCTTATAATTTACATTTGATATTTAACGTTCATAATAGATGGTGCTTTATGGGGACAGGATGTCTGACTTGACTCTCCATTGAATCTTCGGTATAAGTACATTGTATGGGTTTAGCTAATATTACGTAAATGGATGAATACACTTACTACAATAGATACCAAAGAGTAAGATAGGAGAGAAATTGAAAGTGTCTCCTTAACCTTTGATTCATAAAAAAATATATATATTTAATTTCATTTATTATTATTTTAAAATTTGCTATAGGGCATGCATGTTCACCAGAGAGAGACAGAAAGAGAAAGAGAGAGAGAGAGAGAAGGAAAGTGAGAAAGCAAGCTGCCATGTCCAGGACTCCAGCCATAGCTGGCCATTTGGGAGTTTAACCCCTTAACCACACCACCTGCTGGCCCACCTTAACCATTATTTAAAGACATACGGCTGTAATGAGGAAGGATAGAAAGAGAGGCAGCAGAAAGGGATTTTAAACTGAGATGTTTTAAAGATAGGTGTGATTCCATATGATTAAATAATGCGGCAGAAACCAGAGGGTATAAGGTATTCAATGCACTCACATACACACACCACCCACCCATGTTTAAGCAATGTTGCCAAACATAATCCTCCGGCCTCCGTTTTTTGACTTGTAGTCTTTAAAAATAGTGAGTTTATTTTAACATTGTTGAATTGACTATAAATAGTCCCAAACTCTGTATGCATAACATATTTCTACTGTGCTGTCTTTCTCAACTTTTCCATATAATGGTTTGTTGCTCTTGAGATAATAGCTTGAAAAATCATACAAGCTGTTGGAATATTTGCATAGTGATTATATGCTGAACAGCAGCTTGAATTTTCTATTTCCATCTGTTTCAACTTAGTAAGTATAAGAGGTATTATTATTATTATTATCATCATTATTATTATCATTGTAATTATCTGAATTCCAAATTAGGAAACCGACAAACTGCATATCATCTTTAGATGGATAAAAATAATTTTGCTGAAAGGAAATTTTTGTTTTATATAATAAGGTCTTTGGAATTTAATTCCCTTCTCAATTTTAAAAGGGCAAGTTTATTCAAGTGTAAATAATATGCTCATGTCTGTGACTAATGAAACCATTTAAAAATAATAAATTAGTCTGCAAAGTTTTCAGCATGTATTCTTTTAACATTTTGCCCTTAACTCTCCTTGAACAATGAAGGTAACCCCATCATTGCTTGTAATCACAATTCATTTCTAAGAATAGAAATACTTGACTGATCTGAAACTCCCTCTTTCATTAAGGAAATAGGAACCAGGATAGAAGTAACTAGAGATTCTGAGAATTACAACAGATTTAACAAAATATAAACAATTGTCCTCATAGATTCATGGTGCTTTCTAGTTTTCCATGAGATCTACATACCATTAAATGATCTATTGTCTGGTACAATTGGTGTTTATTATTCATTTGACACAATCGGACTGTCTAATATACAAGTATTCTAGTTCATTGTTATTTGATACATGATTTCAGTTTAATTCAGGGATTTTTGCTTTGCATGGTATTGCCTCCCATACCTCCAAGGTACTCATAAAATATGAAATTTTATCATAGGATAGTTTTTCATATGGTGCAATGTATAAATGATAGTTTTTCAAAATGAATAAAATATAAAGTAATTTTAGATGAGAATCCCCTCAGCTATACTGAAAACATGGTTAAAAAGAAGTAAGTTGATATGTTGTTTTGTTGTTAACGTTTTTTTTAAGATTAAAATAATTTGTGGGGTTAATATCCTCAGTGATAATTTAAACACATTTCTCTAGATTTTGTGGTTCCAAGTTTATCTATAATAGTTTTGGCATAAATAGCAAACTCAAATCTGCATTTATGTCAAATGTTTGCTGAGATTTATGTATACACCCATAAAGATTATAGTATGTTTTTTTTTTTTTTTTTTTGGAGAGATTTTCACTGTAGGGCGCGTGCGCTCACCAGACAGACAGAGAGAGACATAGAGACAGAAAGCGAGAAATCACCCCCCAGGGGGGATGGTCACGCCGCAATCCCTTCTCCTCCATCTCCTCTCGGGATCTTGGGCACGCACGCACACGCGCCCGGCGTGAGTTTTAAGCCACCGGGTCCGGGACGCGAACCGCGGTCGACTACGTGGGAGTCCAGCGACATAGCCATTACGCTAACTGCTGGTTCCCAAGATTATAGTATGTTTTTCAAAAACTTGGTACCTGACTAAGCTCTTGTGTACCATGCGTGTCCTATATTGTGTTACTCACTGCACTCTAGCGACGTACTCTGTCATTTCCTCAAAAGGATGCTCAGGACCATACACTCCCTCACAAGAGCTTTGTGCCACTGCTTTCACCTGTGCCTGTGAGGAATGCTCTGCCCACCATCTTCCACCTGTGGGAATCCTGCTAGCCCTTCTTCAGGTATTTGTTTTGCTATTATTGCTCAAGGAGCTTGCCTAGATCTCATAACCTAAATGAGATCTCCCAAGATACTATCTCGAGGGACCAGCAGTTAGCGTAATGGCTATGTCATTGGACTCCCACGTTCTTGACTGTGGTTCGTGTCCCAGACCCGGTGGCTTAAACTTACACCGGGCACGTGTACGTGCATGCCCAAGATTTTGAGAGGAGAATGGAGAAGGGATGGCAGCATGGCCATCCTTTCTGGGGGGGTGATTTCTCACTTTCTGTCTCTCTCTCTCTCTCTCTCTCTCTCTCTGTCTGGCAAGCGCACGCACCTTATAGCAAAAACCTCTTAAAAAGAAAAAAAGATACTATCTCGATACTTCCTGTAATTTGCCTTCGTACCACATCAAGCATTTTATATTTGCATATTTATTAGCATTAGTCAGTAGAAGTGGTGTCCTGTGTCTGTCTCCTTTTTGTTCTCAACTTTGTCCCCGTGGCTTCCTACTTGCACGTGGCCCAGTAGTTACTCAACGTATAGTCATTGAACAAGAAGAGCAAATATGAGGATGTTGTTTTCATGGTGGAAATTTCTATGCAGTATATACAAATAGTAGTAAGTCTGCCTTTTTCAGCTATTTCACCTATCTTTATTTTTAAAACTTAAGAAGATCCTTCATCTCTTGAGAATCATGAAACAATTTGTGACTATTAGATGCATATTGCATCGAGTTCTGATATTTGCATGCTTTACTTTATTTTAGCAATTCCTGACACATAATAACCGCACAGGTCTGCCTCCCCTACAGGTGACAGATGATTTAAGATGTATAAATATGAAGTCAGATTCACCACCCAGACATTCTCTCCCTAATCATGCAGAAAACATAGAAGGTTTATTTCTGGCATAATTTACCAACTGATCTCTACAATGACTATGCACGTGTTAGAAAATATAGATTCTAGTAATATGTTCTAACAGCAGCAAAAGAAAAAGATATGACTTGTCTTGGTGGTAATAAAAATGACTTTAATATTAAAAAGATTACAAGTAATGTAAGTAAGAAAAAACAGAACCATAATCTTCATCACATAGAAAATCACTTTAGAAATGAGATTGGTCATCTCAGTTAAATAACTAGCATAAAACATTTCAATAATTCATCATCCATATTAATGCCACATAATTACCAAAGGTCATCAGTTATATCTGTTATCCTTAGTATGTCAAAAATGAACTTTTGGCCCCTAAAAATGTTTCTGAACCAGACAGATAAAGGTCACTTTCTTCATTTGAAATTGTCACTGCAAAGGTTAAGGGGGATAGACACTGCAAACATTTGATAGCAACTCTCTTGTCAAGAAGCAGAATTTCTTACAAGACAGCTGCTCTGAATGTCCTTAAATCAGGAATTTAAACCTTTTAAACACAGTTAGTAAGTATTTAAAAAAATGTATTACCAATGCAGACGAATTTGAGTAATTTTGGTTACTTGTCTTGAAAAAAAGTTGTGTAAATAAATATTCAGTTTCTGCAAAGAAATGGCTTTAAGTACTTGTTCTTCAGTTATGTATACTAGGTGGATATGGAGACTGAGGGTTCAATATATTCTGAAATATATGTCTAGTAATTTAAAAATAGAATTCCAGGGAAGGCCCTATAGCCTAGTGTTTGGAGAACACTAGAATCGCACATGGCTGACCATGTTCAAGTGCTGTTCCCAGGGGCCTGAAAAAACATGCTGGACGTGTGTGTGTGTGTGTGTGTGTGTGTGTGTGTGTGCTCAAAATTCTGACAGCATGGAGAAATAAAGAAGAAGGAATTGTAGTGTGACCATGTCCCATTGGAGGGTGCTTTCTTTTTCATTCTCTCTCTCTGGAAAGTGTACACGCCTTCTGCCAATTAAAAAAGAAAAATAGAAATCACAAGTATCCTTTCTAACAAATAAATATTTACCATGAAAACTAGTGAAATCTTCTAAATAGTGCCAACATTCAGTATATATAGAGTGGGGACATACAATGCCTCTCTTTCATTGTCTGGCTTCCTTCACTTACCAGTAAATCTTCTATACTTGTTCACTTTCTATTAAAGGTCAAGGTCTCACTTTTTTTTTTTTTCATAAATGAGCAGTAATCTGTAGTGTATATGTTCCACACATTTTCAATCCCTTGATCTGTTCATGGATATTTGGGTCTGTATGGTAGAAACTAAATGACTGCAAAGTATAAAAGCATGGAGAGCAATGATGATACCGGAGACAGTGGGGTAGGAGGGTGGGAAATGAAGGAGGGTGAGAATGAGGGAATCATTGGGAAGAAGAAAGAAGCAAAATATTTAAGGGTTCCAAAATGGAGAGAAATCTATTGTTTATAGTGTTTACAGTAGTGCCTTTGACTGGACTGATATGCAGTATATTCATGATGGGAAAATTCGTTTGGTATGCTGTAGTGATACACAGTGATTAAATACATAACATAAAATAAAATAAATTTAAGAATTAATAAAATCTTATGTTTTGTATTGGATTTATTTATTTTTGTATTACACTAGCATGATAGAAATGTAAAATATCATGAAATTGTCATGTTTGGCTTAATATATTAGAAAGTTTATAAATTGAAAAGGTAATATTAGTTTTATTTATTTATTTTTTTTACGTTTTTGATATAGGGCGTGTGTGCTCACCAGAAAGGCAGAGACAGAGAGACAGAAATTGAGAAATCATCCCCCCGGGGGAACGGCCACACCACAATCCCTTCTCCTCCATTCTCCTCTTGGGATCTTGGGCGTGCGCGCACATGCACCCAGAGTGAGTTTAAGCCACCAGGTCCAGGACTCAAACTGTGGTCGACTACATGGGAGTCCAGTGACACAGTCATTATGCCAACTATCAGTCCCCTAAATATCAGAATTTTGAAATCAGTATTATATGGTAAAGTTATGACATGCAGCTCTATTTGATTTGCTAAAAACATATGTTAAAGTAGGTACTTCAGCGACTTTTAGTACATTTACAATGTGTACAACATTTATTTTTCCTTAAAAAATTATCCTTGTGGGTGTCAAATAGTATTTTATTGTGATTTTAATTTGAATTTTCCTAATGGTTTTGTATCTTTTCATATTCATGTTGATTATACATATATCTTTTTGGAGATGTGTACCAGTTTTTAATTGCTAAAAAAACTTTCTATTTAGTCTACCTTTGCCTTTGTATCAGAGAATCATTGTAATTTCCTAAAGACTTTTACTTAAAACAGCTCATGCCTTTAAAAAAAATATGATAAATTAATAGTTTTATATCTTCATTTCATCTTATTAAAAATTCAGGTTGAGCCCTTTTTCCTTCCTTCTGAGAATTGCAATATTCATCATAACTATTTTGCATTAGTTTCCTTGAGATATTTCTATAATTGTATGGCCAACATGTTAATGCTTACTGCAGTGCTATATTACTTTACTAGAATAGTAATTTATATGTCAAGTGGCATATTAATTTTTAACATTTTCAAGGAAATCCTCTGGTGTTAAACCAAAGTCATTTAGTAGTGAAAAAAGAAAGGTAATATGATTTACTAATTAACATACTGAATTTATGAAATTCAATTTTTAGTTAAGTAGACATTTTTCTTACCATTTTTTCAAAATAGGCTCACCAGAGAGAGACAGAGAGAGATCAGGAAATTAAGAAAGCATCCATGGTCATGCCACCATCTCTCTCCTCCACTTTTCCTTTTGGGATTTTGTGCGTGTACACATATCTGGCGTGTTCCTCACGCCACTGGGTCTAGAACTTGTACTGCACAGTCAGCCATGTGGAGTCCAATTATGCAGCCAGTCAGTGGTTAAGTCAACATTTTAAGATTTACTAATAAAGCTCAGAAACTGATAATCTGAAATTATTCTCAAGTATTAATGTAAATCCAGGTACAAAACTAATTTTTCAAAAAGAGGAGATAGTGGACCAGCAGATGGTATAATGGTTCCATTGCTGGACTCCCTCGTAGTTGGCTGTGGTTCGAATCCTGGACCTGGTGGCTTAAAACTCATGCTGGGTACATGTGCATATATGCCCAAAATCCTGAGAGGAGACTGGAGGAGAAAAGACTGAGGTGCTGAGGTGTGACCATACCCCTGGGGGGGGGGTATTTCTCGCTTTCTGTCTCTCTGGTGAGCACATGTGACCTATAGCAAAAACCTCTCTCTTTAAAAATAAAGGGAGGGGAGAGAAAATATTGTCCATCTTTTCCCAATTATGAGAGTTAATGGAAATTTTATTGTTTCTCCACCACAGACAAAAATCTTAAAAAGGAATAAGAACTTACCTAATAGAAATGAGTTATACACAGAATTTGTGATATAGATGTCTCAGATCTTAAAATAAGAGGATTGATGATTTTGGTGGATTGATGATTTTGGTATATTGATAATTCAGTATAATTTCTTTTTTTTTTTTTTTGGAGAGATTTTCACTGTAGGGCGCGTGCGCTTGCCAGACAGACAGAGAGAGACATAGAGACAGAAAGCGAGAAATCACCCCCCAGGGGGGATGGTCACACCGCAATCCCTTCTCCTCCATTCTCCTCTCGGGATCTTGGGCACGCATGCACACGTGCCCGGCGTGAGTTTTGAGCCACCGGGTCCGGGACGCGAACCGTGTCGACTACGTGGGAGTCCAGCAACATAGCCATTACGTTAACTGCTGGTTCCCATAACTCAGTATCATTTCTTAAAACAGGTGTTTCTAACTTTAATTCATAGGAATTCATAAGAACATGTTTTTGTCTGAATCAGTCATATCATAATAAAAAAGCCTTATTTCCCAAACTTTTCTTTACACAAAAATCTTTCTAGATGTCATCATTATTTGAGTGTAAAACTTTTACCAGCTTATTTCACTTAGCATTAGATCATCTATTAATATATTCCTTCACATTGCATCAAATGATAGTCTCACTGTTCCCTAAGTCATAGTAGTAGCAGTTATCAGAATGAATAGAAGAGGGGTGGATACTGGTAGGTTGGTAGAAGTGGCTGAGGAAAAAAAGTGTTTAACAATACAAGAACATGAAGTTCTTTGTTGAAAGGATGTACATGGTAATATCCTTGATTCGATTATCCCACACTGTACATATGCTTTGTAAAACCATGTTGTATGTGATGAAGACATCCAAAAATGAAATGTAAATGAGAGGGCCAACTGATGTTGTGGTGGTTAGATGGCTGGATTCTTTATGGGCAACTGCATGGTTCAGTCCCAGTGGTTTGAAAATCACATTGGGTGCACGTGTATGTGTGCCCAAAATCCTGAAAGGAGGGAGAACTATAGGAGAAGGGATTAAGGTGTGATCATTCCTCATGGCAATGGGAAGGCGGGGGAGGGGGATCCTTTCTCTCTCTGGCAAGCACTCTGGCAAACAACAACAAAAATGAAATAAAAAAAATAGTAATAAGAAAGAGAGCACTAAATAATAAATTATAAAATAAAATTAGAAAAAAAGAGAAAAATACCTCTTACTGGATATTCTATCTGAGCAGATTTCATTCCACTTGTCTGTTATTTATTGAATAACACCATCATCTGATAAATGAATTTGAGGTAATGGGCTGCCTATCATAGCATTCTAGTTATTTCTTACTGCCAATTGGTTTGAGAACATCATGCAGCTCAACTATGTCTATTGCCATGGGAGGAGAGGATCACTAGAAATGTTTTTTGAGACTGAAGATACCATGACAAGTCTGATTTTACCTTCCTTTTAACATAAAGTTGGCCTGCCAGATCTTTTAATTAATTTATTTTTTTAGATGCTATCAGAAGACGCAAAGACCTGCGACTCCAAGACAAAGGGATTTGTTACTCACAGCACAGAACACAGTATGAGTTTCAAGTTCACTTTTGCATCCCTTATACCTCAAACACCAGGGGGATAACTCAGAGGTGAAAGCTTCTTACATCGTGTTTGTGTTTTATGAGACATGCTGAGCTTAGGAAATTCCCAATCTCATCAGGGAATGGTTACCAATCCTGCAGCATCTTTGTCCTATTGGGAGACATTATCTTTATTGTCCTGGTCATAAACTAATAAGCCCCTTTGCTCAGAACAGGACATAATCTCTATCATCCAAAGCTGTCTGCTCTCTGAACAACATTGAATATCATTTTGCAACTACAACAGCAAAACTGTTAATGACTTTGCTCAGAAGATATGTCAAAACACAGTAACTCTTCAAGAATTGTCTCTCAACAAATATTTATTCCTCAGTAAGTAAGAGAGGTAAGATTTTTAGACAACTATAGGATTTAATCAAAGATAAAGATATATATATATATTGCCCTGAAGGCTCCTTGAAGTCATTTTAGGGCAACCAGAGAAACCTGAAAGAAGTTGATACTGTGATACCAGAACACAAAATTGGAAATGATCCGAGTCCTCATTTATGCTGCCAACGAATCCACCAATACTGAAGCCCACCTTTCATTTGTACTCCTGCTATATAAATAATAAATTACATATTATTCAAGCTAGTTTGAGTTACTCATGTCAAAAAGCATCTTCACAGATCCATTCTGACAGCTAAATTTACTCTTTCTTCTCA
>NW_006159654.1:1496869-1504593 GCF_000334495.1 Tupaia belangeri chinensis | reverse complement strand
TTCCCTAGGGATACTGCTACGTACACAAATAATAACTTGGGAATGGCTTTGAAGAAGACAGGGACATGATCAGACTATAACATTATTCATTACTTATTATGCATTCTGCTGCCCTTTAATGTTGGGGAAAAGGTAGCTACAGCAGAAAAACCTTTTAGGGACTTTCTAAGGCTAGCCTAGTGGTTTTTTTTTTAGTATATATAGCTTATTTTTTTTCAGATTATTATTATTATTTATTCTCACTTTTTAAACATTCGATCAATACATATCATTTGGCTTATATAAAGAATTTATCCTATATGCAATGCTTCTCAGACCAGTCCAGTTGAGAATACCATATACGTTACCATCAACAGGTAATGAACCATTTCTGTGTCCCACTAATGCCACGGCTCTCTATTTGTTCTCTTGCTATCTCTTTCTGTACCCTTCTCCGAGCTCACTTTTTAAACATTCGATCAATACATATCATTTGGCTTATATAAAGAATTTATCCTATATGCAATGCTTCTCAGACCAGTCCAGTTGAGAATACCATATACGTTACCATCAACAGGTAATGAACCATTTCTGTGTCCCACTAATGCCACGGCTCTCTATTTGTTCTCTTGCTATCTCTTTCTATACCCTTCTCCGAGTCTTTCCCTGTTCCACACGGACAGGAGCCAGCCTTAAATATTCACCCTGTTTCCTTTTTCTTTCCTTTTGCTGTTGTTTCAGAAGTTGTGAAAATCCTTTATATGCTCTTTATCATTCTGACCTCACCATGGAGTTTTCAAAATGAGTGGACCATGTCAATGCAGAGTGACAGCCCATGGAAATGGCAAGATGACTTTATTGATGATGTGTTCCTGCCAATTTAATAATTAGTGAAAGAAAAAAAGGTGTCAAATGTTCAAATAATTTCTACTTTTTATTTTATTTGAAGGAATTAGCATAGGTACATTTTATAACCATAAAATAATTGAGTCTCCTAAAATGTTATAGATATCTTAATTGTCTAATTATATGCACTATGGAGGCATCGGATTAAGGAGGGACAGTTCTTGTACACCAGGGCACATGTCTGGAGAGAGATCACTCATACACAATCTACTTTGCACCTCAATCACAAATATGCTTTACATATCAATGAGTTTGTATTCTCTTCAATACCCAATGCAAATGGGCATCAGTGGGCAGAGTACTAGAAAAAGAGTCAAGAGTTGAGACAAACTAGATACTTTAATAGATGGATAAGCAGTCAAGCAAACAGAGAAGGGATTGTGTGATTATTAGATAGAGGCAAAAAGGAACAGAATGAATGATGAGACGTTTCAAAAAAAATGAATGTTAAGTTTAGGTGGCAAGTATTCTCTCTCTTTTTTTAAAAGAATTATTTTATTTAACTTTATTTATTTATTTTAATTTGACCAGAGAGGGACAGAGAGAGAGAGAGAAAGAAAGCAAGCTGCCAGATCCGGGACTCAAACTGTGGTCTGCCATGTGGGAGTCCAGTGCCCTTAACCACCACACCACCTGCTGGTCCCAGGTAGCAAGTATTCTATTTTGGCTGAACCATAAGACACATCTTGAAGAATTTGTGTCTAGGCAAAGAGCACATTAGCATAATGGTAACAGTTTTGGCCCTGTGCTATATGCAATCATGACTCCTTGAAGATTTTTAAGCATTTTAAAACATTTTCAATACCTTTTTCAGTGGTTATAAGTCTTAACTGGATACTTCCTCTTTTTCTATATCTTATATGTATTCTCTATCCTGCAATTTTCTGTTGCTTTAAGCCTAACCTTGTAATATATTCTGTTTTATAATGTATGTGCACTTTCATTCTCTGTGTATTTGTTTCTCTTACACTTATACTCCAAAAGAAAAAATTACCAGTGATATAAAAATCAATATAGTTGAATAATTACAGGTGATATAAAAATCAATATGAATAAATGATAGATAGGCTTTTTCTTTAAAAATAGCAGCTATGAAACTCAAGTCAATTAACATAGAACACAACATACTAGAATAGATAAATAAGAGTATATTCAGTATATTTATTAAATAGACAAATTAAAATAACATTTGTAGTCAGTATACTTGGTAGACAGATTATTTGAAAAATAAGTGAAGAATTTTTTATATTAAGAAGATCACCCATAAGAAGCCATTCTTGGGGCTGGCAGGTGGCATAGTATTAAAACACTGGATTCTCACATGGTTGACTGCGGTTTGAGTCTTAGACCTGGCAGCTTGCTTTTTGGTTTTCCCTTTCTCTTTTCTCTCTCTGTCTCTCTATGGTCAAAATAAAGAAATAATAATAACAAATGGGATTAAGTAAATAAATAATTATTAAAAAGAATAAAAAGAATGTAGCTATTCTCATGTCATTATGAAACCCAATGGGATCTCTTCATTTTGGGGGGAAGATTTGTGCTATACAGCACATGCACTCGCCAGAGAGACAAAGACAGAGGGACGGAAAGTATGAAATCACCACCGGGCGGGATGACCAGGTCACAATTCCTTCTCCATTTTCCTCTCCAGATTTTGGACATGTGCACATAGTCAGCATAAGTTTTAAGCTGCAAGATCTGGGACTTGAACTGTGTTCAACTACATGGGAGTCCCATTACCTAACTGTTACACTATCTGCTGTCCCAGGACCTCTTCTGTTACTATCTGCTCTCATTTTAATAATTTCTATACAGCTTATAGATCATAAACTTTCTCATCTATTTATTTTCTTAACACTTTGCCTGTAAGTTGATGATATGATATTTTCATTTCCGATCTCACTCTGAAGGTTCTTGATGAAATCTTATATGTCATCATCTAGCAATTTCTAAAGTCCCTGTATGTCCAGAGTCCTCAAGTTGGAATCTAGCTTCTATTTTCCCATGTCTCTTGCTTGGGGGCAGGGCTGACTCTTGGGCAACATGGGCTTTAAATGGCCTGGGTCCACTGAAAAATGTTTTGTTTTGTTTTTTCAATAAATATATCTGAAAATCAATACTATACTGCAAATATATTCTCTTTCTTGTAATTTTATTGAGATTTTATTTTCTTTAGTTTACTTTATAATAAAAATACAGTATATGTAACACACAAAGTATATTTTTATCATATATATACATTTTAGAAGAAAAAGATTTTTGCTATAGGGTGTGCATGTGCTCACTAGAAAGTCAGAGAGACACAGAGTGACAGAAAGTAAAAAGTCACCCTTCAGGGGGGATGGTCACACCATAATCCCTTTTCCTCCAGTTTCCTCTCAGGATTTTAAGCACGCACACAGATGTGCCCAGTATGTTTTAAGCCTTCAGGTCCAGAACTCGAACAGTTGTTGGTCATGTGGGAGTCAAGTGACATAACTGGCAAGTCATCTACTGGTTCCATAATCTATTGTTTATGTAACTAGTAAGATTCCAGTCAACAGTAGTTTATTAGTAGTTACATTTTGAGGAGCCAAAAGTTATATGCAGAATTTTGACTTTACTAGGGTCAGTTCTCCTCACTGCCATTTTATTCAAGGGTCAACTGTGATTCTCAAGGATAAACAGAGAAGTAGTTGTTATATATAATAATAAAGACTGAAAATCAAAGTACACACATGGTATGAGAGGCTTGCTTTTTGTCTAATAAGGAATAACTTTATTTGCAATTATTATTCAGTATCTGTAAGGTGGTGGTTCTACTAAAATCTGTGCTTAAGTCCCTTGTGTAAAATGGCCTATTCATTGCATATAACCTAGGTACATCCTTCCATATATTTTATTTTATTATTTTTTTAAATTTTTTTTGCCAGAGAATGCAGGCACTCATGAGGGGGGCAGTGATAAAGTACTCCTTGAAGGGGAATCAGCATGCTGCAATCTTATCTCCACCTCTACCTGCTTTGGGGTCTGTGGGCATGCATACACATTTGCCTCTCATGCTTCTCGAGCCTCCAAGTGCTTCTCGAACTGCATAGTCAATCATGTCAGATCCAGCTGCCTCAACTAACTTTCCACTGGCTAGCTCTTCTCCTATATACTTTAAATCATACCTAGATTACTCATAATACCTAATAAAATGTAAATGTTATGTAAATAGTTGATAAACTTTACTTTTTTATTGCTACGTTGTTATTCGTTATTTTTTTCCTGAACATCTTTGGTCCACTGTTGGTTAAATATACAGCTGTGGAAACCATTTATAGATTGTTTTAATAATTCTTCATCAAATAAAGCACCTTGAAATGAAAACATAATAAAAATTAAATTATTGATGTGTGTAGTAGTATATTTAAGGTAATTAGGTAAAAATAAGTAAAAACATTAAAACATTTTTAGAATTTTCCTTGGATAATGGATAGATTAAATAAAAGAAATGAGTTAAGTGTTAAATTATTAACTCCTTTCAGAGGACCATTATAAGATTTTGTCTAGATATTTTAGATAATTATCTATCTCCCCTGAAATCCACAGCAGTTTCTTAGTCTCTGCTTTCACTCCGACAGCATGTTATCCGAACAGAATGAGAATATTTGTCTTTCATAGTTGAATGACACATTACTGTTTACTTGTCTCCTATGAATTTTTTTAAATTGGGACCATTACATTCTTTAAGTTATTAAGAGAAATTAGATAACCTGCTCTCATATACTAGCCTTCCTGAGAATATTCATCCTCCTAGTTTATGTCACATAGAATAATATTTTCATGATACTACTTCATTTAATCACCAAAAATGAGGGTACAATTTAAATACAATTTTATATAAGTGATATTCTTTAATAGGTTCTTAAAGCAGAATAAAAAAATCATTAATATGAATATTTAGCCATAATCTACACACTGGAAATTTAAGACTACATGTCTTCAGTGAAGTTATACCTCTAAAAACCTAAAGTCCTAAAACAAATCTTAACCTTCACTTGCAGCAGCATGTTTTGGCTATCAGTTTTGTTGTTATTGTTGTTTTGTCTGAGTGATTCATTTTTACCTCATAAAAATCCAATTCATTATTTTAAAAAAGTGGTAAACTGTCAACGATAAACTGAGGCAAGGTGTGGTACTAACATGTGTGGAGTTTTCTTTTTTTTTTTTTCTTGATTTGGTGATAAAAAAAGGTAAAGGATTGAGAATAAAGAAATGGGGACATTATAGTCACCTTGCATTCATACAAAATATAGTGTTACTGATAGTCAGTGATATCTCACTTTCAGTGCAGTTGTGGTAGGAAGCCAAGTAATGTGAAATATGAGTGAGGGCTTGGGTGTGTTGCCAGTTTAGGCAGGAGAATGTGATGGAAGAACTGACTACCTGAGTTCAAATTCCTGTTTCATCATTCAGATTGATGTGACCTTGGTTAAGGTACCGAGAAGCTCTAATTCTCAGTTCCCCTTTCTGTCAAATCAAGAAAATAGCTATAAAGAGTTGTTGTAATGAACAAATAATGTAATGCCTACAAAGCCCTTTCTGTCTTAAATGATAGACATTATTATAATTGATACTTCTAAACTTGAACCTCTAAAGAGCTGGAGATCATTACCAGAGAAGTGTTGTAATACAAAACTGCGTACTCGATGTTTTGGTACCACCTAAGTGAGTTCTCTCTCACAAATCAATTGCCCTTTCTTGCTCCACATCACAATAAATAAAATCCACTACATTTTGGTGATGTGATTTTCATGTATTGCATATAGATTAGTCAAAATGACTAATCTCTGTTTAGGTTTCTGCCTAGCTTGAACTCTTACCATGTTGTTAAAAAAAATGTGGAATGAACACTCTATCCTATCTTCCAACATATAATACAATATTTACAAAGAAGTAGGAGTTATTGCAATATATCAAAGAAAATGCCAAATTATATCACTTAGCATCAATTTCATTTAGAGAAAGCATCTGACCCAAATGACCAAGCTTCTATCATTAATCATGGAATTATAGAAATCAAAGAGACATTAGAGGAGTTTAAAGTAACTTTTCAGCAATGGTAGGAATATCTTTAAATATCCCAAATAGATGAAACGTTCCATTGATACCTGCAGAAACAGTCCTCTTACTCTTCCCGTTAGTTATAGATTAGGGCTCTCTGATGGAGAATGTTCTTGTTTATGGTAAATCCCAGCTACTTGTACCATAACAGGCAGTCTAATCAGTTGTATAGGACAAGTCATCTGCTTCCTCTTATTGACTGTCTTGTCAAGCTTTAGGTCAAGATGGGGTTAGGAATAAACTATCAAGGTGTTACAGACAAAATTTCCTAGTGTAAACGGACTTGTAAAAGAAAAAGAGCTTTACTAATTTCTGAAGTTTATACCTAAAATTCTGTAAGCTAAATTATTATCCTCAGATAATATTTCAAAAGAAATATTTTTAATAGTGTTTTTTGTTGGTTTGTTTGTTTGTTTACTACTATAGGGCGTGTGCACTCGCCAGACAGAGAAAGAGAGACAGAGAGACAGAAAGTGAGAAATCACCCCCCAGGGGGGATGGCCACACCATGATTCCCTTCTCCTCCATTCTCCTCTCGGGATCTTAGGCACGCACGCACACATGCCCAGTGTGAGTTTAGGCCACTGGGTCTGGAACTCGAACCATCGTCAACTACGTGGGAGTCCAGCGACATAGCCATTATGCTAACTGCTGGTCCCTATTTAATAGTGTTTTAAAGTATGATATATTAATTGCCACGTTCTCAGGTACTTTTGTACAGTTTGCGTATTTTTTAAAATATGCAAAATAATTACACAAAATGGAAAATAGTTGTAACCATAACTAAGTTTACTATTATAGTAGCTTATATTATATATCTCTTTTGTTTTGCCCTATGGCAAAGTAAAAGGTAGAAGTCATCCTCATCTTCTTGACAGTCACCACCACCATCCGCATCACTACTACCACCATCATGGTTAACATCACCTACAAATGGATATTTAATTCCAAATGCCTTTTTATCAATCAATGTAGAGGAAACAGATAAATAATGAGAAGAAAGTTTAGCAAGACATCTATCTATTTAAAAGTTCTACACACTTTATATCTTCGAATGATACCTGGAATCATTTTCATGGATTTCATCAAATTTAAAATAAGGCACAGAGGCTTAGAACTAATTAGGGTTCACTTGTGTAATGCAGATACATTCCAGATGGTTGCTAACAAAATTCTCATCAAATCTGAAAACAAACAAATAAACAAACCATGTATTTTAGGAAGTAGAATGAGGTGTTTACTAGAAAGGCACCGAAGATACAAAGTATTATTGGATTTGGCCTCAAAAATGTTTCTTATTGGGAGCAGCAGGTGGTGCAGTGGTTAAGGTGCCAGACACTCCCACATGGCTGACCAGGGTTCAAGTCCTGAATCTGGTGGCTTGCTTTCTCACTTCCTCTCTCTCTCATTCTCACCCTCTGTCTCTCTCTGGTCAAATTAAAAAATAATTAATGGTTACATTGCCGGATTCACACATGGTCAACTGCAGTACAAGCTCCAGAGCCAGCAGCTTAAAACTCATGCTAGGCACATGTATGTGTGTGTCCAAAATCCTGAGAGGAGAATGGAGCAAAAGGGATTGCGTCATAGTCATCCACCCTTGGTGGTGATCTTGTTTTTTTTTTTTGGAGAGATTTTTGCTATAGGGCACATGCGCTCACCAGAAAGAGAGAGACAGAGAGATAGAAAGCAAGAAATCACCCTCCAGGAGGGATGGCCATGCCGCAATCCCTTCTCCTCCATTCTCTTCT